>NW_015177015.1:920538-946218 GCF_001447785.1 Gekko japonicus | reverse complement strand
AATCAAATATATTCAGTTTTAAATATATGCACTGGAAATTAATTGTAATAAAATCTAAGCCTAGTTTGGAAGACAATTAGTTTCAGAGCTAGTTTGAAGGCTAAAAAAAATAATCTAATCTGTGTCCCAATGCAACGGAACTATAGATAACCTGCTAACCTGTATTCAGGCTGCACCTGGAGTATTCAGGTTGCACCTAGAATATTGTGTGCAGTTCTGGAGGCCTCACTTCAAAAACGATGTGGACAGAATGGAGCGGTTGCAGAGGAGAGCGATGAGGATGATTGGGGGCATGGAGACCAATCCCTATGAGGAAAGGCTGAGGGACTTGACAATGTTTAGTCTGGAGAAGAGAAGCCTGAAGGAGGACATGATCACTCTCTTTAAGTATCTGAAGGGCTGTCACAGGAGGGCAGGAAGCTGTTCCTGTTGGCAGCAGAGGACAGGACTTGCAAGAATGTGTTTAAATTAAGGGTGGGAAGGTACCGGCTGGATATTAGGAATACCTTTTTTACAGTAAGAGTTGTGCAACAGTGGAATCAGCTGCCTAGGGAGGTAGTGAGCTCCCCCTCAATGGCAGTCTTTAAGCAGCGGCTGGACAAACACTTGTCAGGGATGCTCTAGGCTGATGCTGCATTGAGCAGGGGGTTGGACTAGATGGCCTGTGTGGCCCCTTCCAACTCTGTGGTTCTATGATTCTATGACAGTGTTAAGATGCATCAGCAGTCATACAGGACAGCAGCCACTAGCAGGTGAGCTTACCACTATGTTGTGTGAATAACAGTGGTATAGCTGGGGTGTTTGGTCCTTGGGACAACTTCCCCTGCACCCATCACTATTCACACCAGGCCTGTAGCTACCATGGGGCCCATGGGGCCTCCCCCCCATGGTTTCTATGGGCTCCTCCCTGAATCCTCAGCTCCACCTCCCTCCCCCTGATCAATCGCTTCTCCCCCCTGCTCTAGACAGCCGGGCTCAAGGCAAAGCCAGCCCCAACCCAGGCGAGCAAGCAGGCGGGCGGTGGGGTTTGGCAATTTGTGCCCACCGTGGGCGGAGCAAGGTGGGAGGGAGGCAGGGTGCCCCTGGCAGCTTGGAGCAGTAGCCACACCACCCCCCTGAGGAAGGCCAGCCAAGGCAGGGGAGGCTGCAGGGAGGCGCCGAGCGCTTCTCCTGGTGGGGGGAATGGGAGCAACAACGGGGGCCGCTGGCTGGAGGCACTGGGCTGTTCCTGTCCCACCCAGGGAATGAAGAGGCCACGCATGGCTGGGGGGGAGGGGACAGCGAACCACTCACCCCGCGTACCCCTTTCCCTGACGGCCTCTCCGTGCCCCCCTCCATCCCCAGGCCCCGACAAAGGCTGGGTGATCCGAGACCATGGGCACCATCCCGAGGGTGCAGCAGCCTTAGATGGAGCTGGCCGGCCCGCCTGCCTCGGCCAACAAGAGAGCAGCACAAGCCTGCTGGCCTCCTTTGATAGAAATCACTGCAAAGGGGGACTTTTTCGGCAGTACTGAAAATCTGGGCAAAAAAAGCTTTGCTTTCAACTCAGCCCTTATCATAACTTGCCTTAGAAACAGAACTAGATTAGTGAATGAGCATTGATTTAATCTGGATTACCTTGATATTTTTTTATTGCTTGTTAGATTTATATCACACAGTGCTCTTATCTCATGGTTTATGGGGTGGCACACAGAGAAATGATCAGTTAAGATAATCCAGTAACAAAATAACTACCACAAGCAGTGACTCACTACCACCTACAGTGTCTAACATCAAGGAACCATATACATGTGTGTAAGAAATGGGATATGTGTTCTGTCAGAGAGAGAAATACTAGTATTTTATATATTATAACAGAGAGAAATATCAGTATATTATATAATATAACTGAATATTAGAATGTACAATTTACCCTGACAAACCATATAATCTCAGTACTTCTTCCAGTTCTCCCCCCCCATACACTAAAATACATTAAAATGCAAATGATTTATTATTTAGTTATTATTTAGAAGTATGAGCATGGCATGGCAGTACCGCATAGACATACGATGGCAGGTCCCCTGAGAAAAACATTGGCCCCCTGAGCAAAAAGTTGTTAGCTACGGGGCTGATTCACACCCATGCAAAGCAATTTTCTTCAAAGTTGTGTTCCTATTTAAATACATATAAAGTTTTTAGTCAAGCTTATACCCAGAATAAAACTTTGTTGGTCTTAAAAGTGCCACTGAACTCAAACTTTGTTCTGCCAGAATTTGTGTAAATGTATGCCGTCAGGTTGGGTTGACAAATGGAACCCATCTTGGACTAATAAGACTTAACATCAAGAGCACCGCACTTTGTTGAATGATTGTTTTTATGCTGTTTTTAATTGTTTGTGATGGCATTTGCCTCTTTTGTTAGCCGCCCTGAGCCCATTTGGGGAGGGCGGGATGGATATAATTCAAATAAATAAATAAATATTGTGACACATGAGTAGGCCCTGCAAAGTCAGGGCAGCAGCCAGAGGTAGCATACAGCATGATTAGAGAGGAAGAGGATGGGGCTGGAAGGACATGCCGTGGCTGTGGGGAATGTGGAGGCCAGCTGGCCAGCCAGGGAGTTTAAAGGCTGGCTGTGAGGGAAGTAGGGGGGAGGCTCCTGGAGTCACAGAAGGACTCAAGAGAGTGCAGCTGTGGAGAGCTCACAGGAGGCATCATGAGGAGGCCCAGCAGAACGCGCAGGAGTTGCCTAACAACTAGGGTTGCCAGCCTCCAGGTGGGGCCTGGAGATCTCCCGCTTTTACAACTGATCTCCAGTTGACAGAGATCAGCTCCCCTGGAGAAAATATAAGCTAAACAATAGGGACCCCAAGTGTATCAAATGTACAGAGATGAAAAACGTAAGGGTAGACCATCAAAGCATTCACAAATTTCACAAGTTACCATTAGACAATTGCAACATAATCACAGTATAACAATTAATAGAGTAGAATAAGTGGTCACAATTCCAAAACACTAGTACCAATTCAAAGAATAGAAGACAACATTTGGTATAACAATACAATAGTGAGGAAAGAATCCAACAGGCGACTCCTCTATATCCTTTCAGTATAATAGTGTCCTAAAGACCTCAAAGTCCACAAAGAAGGCAGAGGATGTCCCAAAGATAAATCTGCAGCCAAAAAACGTCCTTCCTAGGTATGCCAGACGTTTCAAAACATTCTTCCTCAGTTGTATGGCTGAAAAGTCTAACCTGATTTCCACAATAATCTAGGCACAGCTCATGTCTCAAATGGATTCTATGGCATTGTACTGTGAATGGTGGATTCTATGGCATTGTACCATGCTAAGACCCCTCCTCTCCCCAAATCCTGCCCTCTCCTGGATCCATGCCCAAAGCCTCCAGATATTTTCCAACCCAGACCTGGCAACCCTACTAACAACACATGGGAAAGGCCTACAGAATGAGGAAGCAGGGAGTGAGAGAACTAAGAAGAAAAGACTGTACTGGTGTGGTAAAGGGAAACAGACTGAGCAGAAGACCAGAAAAGTCTGGGGGAATAATGGACTCATAAGAACACTGGGAGAGAGACAAATGAAGTGTGGGGTGTGGCACGTAGCAGCTGAATGTATGTTATAAGCCTGCTGTAAAATGAAGGGGGTGTGTGCATAGCAGAATGTACTAGAGTAGCCGAGGAGGAACCTGGGAGGGTGGTCCTGCAGATTTGGCAGGCACCCAGGTATGAGGCCACTGTCAAGGTCACAACTATAAAAATAAAAAAGTGAAAACCTTTCCCCCCCCCATACAAACTTGATTGCATTATATGCTATAAAGAACAAATTACACTTCACAACACAAAATATATGAATGAAACCAAATCCTCCACAACACAGACATCGAATACCATACATAAACTGGTATTTTGGTTGGTAGCTTTTGTCCCACCAAGACTAGTTACTACTGCAGTGAGATTCATCTGGGGTTTCTGAGGAAGGAAAGCTGGGCCCACAGCATGCCCTATGGTGGAGATGACTCACTGAAATGGGGAGCTCGCTACCGGAGGGCTATTGCTCCAGGCAAAGAGGGGATTACACTAATATACTTAGCAAAGCAACAGTGGACAACAAAACCCAAAGTAGCCACCTCACTCAAGTGGGATACCAGGAACTTGAAGCTTTGGGGCAAGTGTCCCACCTTTTCCTATAGGCACTACACCAATAGCAAATAATTTACAGTCTCACTCCAATGTAATAAGAAAACAAGCCCAGGGGCTAGGGTGGCCAGCCTCAAGGTGGGACTGCCAATCTCAAGGAGTTCTCCCAGAATTACAACTGATCTCCAGACTGCAGAGGTCAATTCCCCTTAAGAAAATGGCAGCTTTGGAGGGTGGTCTCTTTGACATCACATCTCTGCTGAGATCCCTCTCCTCCACAGACTCCACCCCCAGATCTTCAGGGATTTCCTTTCCAGTGTTGGCAACCCTACAAATGGCCGGCAGTGTTCACTGTCTGTCTATTAATCACATATTATCTTTGATGGCCCCTGCCACACGGGGGGAAATTGATGCGGGCAAAGTGTGGCTTTTGAAAGCCACACCAAAAGAGACACGTGGCGGCGGGATCACACAGATCCCGTGAGCTGCCGCGCAGTTGCTCCCCAGCACGATCAGATGCCGGGGAGAAAGTCACGGAAGGGAGCGCAAGGCCGCCAGCTGCGCATGTGTGCGCATGCGCAGTTTGGTTGGAAGCCTCGATTGCTCCGGAAGACGGGCGCTCCGGCGCTCCGACGGCTGCGCTTGCTGCAGCGTTTTTGGTAAGTCCTGCTCTGTAGGTGGGGTTTTTTTACAGCGGATTTTCAGCCTGAAGGGTCGGATTGGGGACAGGTGCGCGCCGCTTCCCAGATGTTGCAGTTTGATCGCGCCCGTTTGCTGTGTCCCTGATCCGTCCCTCTTCCGACCCTAAACCTCCTGTGTGACCGGGGCCAATGTATAGTAAAAGTCATAATAGTTAACTTAGCCACGGTTTTTTTGTAAACATTTTTTTTTATCCTAGTTTAACTAAAAGTTTTTAATGTACCATTCAGTCTGTAACTGAGCAGGAATTTATATATGATCTCTACATTTGTTTACATCATTGTGCCTTCCACTGGTAGCATCTGTGCTTCCATGCAGAAGCTTGTGGGTGAGCTTGAGGGCAGGAAGAGAAAGATAACATAACAGGCTAATGCCAGCAGTAAAGCCCTCTTACCCTCATTCCTTTTCTTTCTTGTGGTTTCAGCTGTACCAAACAGTGATCTTCCCTGATAACTCCAGCCTGTCTGTATGTAAGATCAGATGCTATCATATTTGCTCCCTAAAGATTCTTTCAAACTGTGCATAAGATACAAAAGCTGCATTTGATATTGGTTCAGTTCATGTGTTTAAAATTCAGGACAGGTTGAGCCTGTCTCTTGGGTGGTAGCAATGGATATGCATGTGTTACATGCTTTGAAAAAAACTCTTGTTTGTTTGACTGAATAAATGCAGATTTTAACCAGAATTTGCTACTCAGTTTGTCATGGATATGGCCATGAATATAGGGGAACAGATCATGGAGGCTGTTTCTGCACACCAGAGACAGAACTGGTCTAGTTCGTCAGATTAAAGGCCAAAAGGAGTTTAGAGACCCAGAACAGAATAGCACTGGAGAGAGGCAAGAAACAAAGGAGGAACACTAAGAATGGCAAGAATGTCCAGCTTCACAGAGGCAAAGATATATTTCAAAGATGGGGTGTATGAGGGCCAAAAAGTATTCATATGTATGAGAAACTTGTAATTACTGTTCTTAAATAGACTTTGTTAAGATAAAAAGTATCAAGTATCAAGTGGGTCAGCTAGCTTTATTAGGAGATGATTTTAGAAACTGATAAATATGAGAAGGAATGTAGAATGGCATAGTACAGCCTAATCTTGTTGGATCTCAGAAGCTAAGCAGGGTCAGTACTTGAATGGGAGACCACCAAGGAAGACTTTGCAGAGCAAGGCAATGGCAAACCACTTCTGCTTAATCGCTTGTCTCGAAAACTGTATGGAATTGCCATAGATCCAACTGCTCATTTCCTCATATTAAGGCTCTATTAAAGGAGCAGAACATTATTTTTTTTCTGGCTGTTGGCAACCCTACTCCTCTGACATGTCACACACATATTTATGATATTTTCATTTCACCTTGTTACAAAGAGTTCAGGGTGGCATACAATTAATTGATTGATTATTTAAAGCATTTTAGACCAACTTTCCAACCAACACAGAGCCCCCAAGGGGGCAAACAATAAAGACAATAAGACAAGTTAAAAACATGTCTGATTGTAAAGTGCTGTCAAGTGGCAGCTGACTTATGGTGACCCCATGGTGTTTTCAAGGCAAATGATTAAACAGAGGTGGATTGCCATTGCCTTCCTCTGCATAGTCTTCCTTGGCGGACACCTATCCATGTATCAATCCTGCTTAGCTTCCAAGATCTGACGAGATTGGGCTATATTATACCAGTCCACATCCCACAAAAACACATATAAGCCCCGGTCACACGGGCCGGAAAATGCGGGGGGGAAGCGTGGCTGTTTGTCCCGGGGCAAAATAACGTGTGGTTGCGCGATCAGACGTCCCATGGAGGTCCCGTGGTTAGGGGAGAGGTGCCGATCACAGGACAATCCTGCGGCGCGGCAAAGAAGCGGGGCAGCGGGGCAATATGTGCAGATAGGCACGTTCCCTTTCGCTGCCTGCCTCAGAACACACAGTCGATTTCGGGGGGCGGTGGGGGCAGTCTGTCACTCACAAAATCCCAGGATGCAACTGTGTCTGAGAGGAGGGCTTCTGCAATGAGGACGAGACAGCGGCTGGAACCGCAGCATGAACGTGTTCCGCGGCATATTCAACAATCCTCTTCGCTACGCCCACCTAGCCATCCACGTCCATTTCCACCCACAGGCCTCCTATCAGTATGCGAGGTACTAGTTTTTTACCTCGCATCTTCGGCGGGAAGCCTCGGGTTCGCCATGGGAGCTCTACGCTTCCCAGATGTGGCGGTGTGATCGCGCCTGGAAAATCCGCCTATCTTCCGTCTCTGCAGCATGGCTAATGCTCCGTGTGACCACAGCCATAGACACCTACAGAACAGTTTAAAATACACATGGGCACATGAACAGGAAGGAAGGTCAATAATATGCATAAGTAGCCCCCCCTTTAAATGAGTGTAGTAATTATCTTCCAGTCTAAATCAAACAGCATACTTGGGGCTGATAAGGGACTTGAAACAAGATCTCCCAGTTCAGTACTCTCTAATCTCAGCACTTTAGATCTCTACATGCAGGCTCTTCTGGCTATAACTTTCACAAAGGCAGACTGTGACGACCCCTTAACTGGGGAGGTCTGGTTTTACTTTAAAATGTTCTTTCTGTTTTGTTTTACTCTGTATATCCGGCTGCCACCAGGAAATTTTAAGGCTTTCCAAACCTTTATAATAGAATATTTTTCTACTGGGTAGGTAGGTCGGGTCTTTAGGCTTTCATGAGGGACTATGTGTTCCTCAGGACATATTTATTTCAGAGCTGGTATACCTGAATGAAATAGGACCTATTTAAATAAAGCATAAATACGAGGGTAGAACCATGCAACTAGTAAAGTAGGTATAACACACAGTTTGCTCCCTACTGACAGGGATTTTTCATAGGTAACTTTGTAACACTTTTCCTTCAAGTCCATATAATCTTTACTGTTTCCTAGACTCTCAGCTTTCAGCTTATAACTCTTATAACACAGAACTGAATGTCTCTCCTTTCACACACAAATATTTAACTCAGAACTCTTATATCATACAAGACTGCTTCACTCTTTTCATACACAGGACCAACTTATCCCACACGGGGATGTGTCTCCTTCTCTCCGAGACAGAACTTAACTGACTCCCTGTTTAACTGTCCTCATCAACTGTTTAAACTGTAACTCTTGACTGACATATAAATCATCCACACAGCATCACTTCCAAAACCCCTCCCCCTTTCTGCCAATCACCAATCACACCACTTGCCTGTTTCAACCATCCTAGACTATCTCTCGCCATGCAACCAACTTTTAAAGACACACACACATAGTTAAACATGAAATCATTACACAGACAAATGTAATTATTATTTAATGGATAAAAAAATCACTAGACATCTAAGTAGCTCTTGCCAGTGATAAACAGGACACAAAATAAACCAATTACTCTAGAGTAGTCCAGATGTCAGTGTGCCAAATCCACAGAAGAATGATCTAAAAATTATGCATTTAGTTTCCCAGTCCTCTGTTGTTGCTTTCTTAAAACTATTACCCTGAAAGTACTTTTTAAATGTTGCAAATCTGAACCTGATATAACTGTGAATGTAAGCTTCTGAACAAAAATACCATCTTCTAAAAGAATTATACTGTAAATAATGTGATAATCCTCAATAAACAAACTTGAGTAAAAATATATGAGCAGCTTCATTCACAGTCCAGTTGGGGATCAAACTGCCCATATGTCTCTCTGTCAGAGATTTCATTTCACAACAGAAGTTGGTCTTCTAAGGAGTATCACTATGAGTATCATCAGTATTAGTTGAAGCATTTGAATTTAAGGCAATGTGCATCATATTTACTCAGAAGTCCTCTTCCTAATAAATCTATTTAAGAGTCTAGCCAAGATTTCTCCTAAGTTCCATCTTAACTAGGTTGTGGTGTGGACATGTTTGAAAGTTTCCCGTCTTGTTTCATCCTTACCAATTGACCTCTTATGCGTAGGGTAGTGTATGGGCATAATAAATACTACTTATCTTACAGCTCCATCTGCTGACGTAAAGTGATATAACTTTTAAAAGAACATAGATTCAGGTGGGGTAGCTGTGTTGGTCTGAAGCAGCAGAACTAAGTTTGAGTCCAGTGGCATCTTTAAGACTTTGTTGGTTTAAAACTTTGCTGGTTTTAAAGGTGCCACTGGACTTAAACTTTATTCTTTCTTTTAAAAGAACAATTCATGATACTGAATCCAAGGGCTTATCTAGTCAACAGAAGGTTCAGCCACATTTTTAGTCTTGGATTTAAATTCCACAAATCTTGGTTGTTAAGATAAAACGGAGAAGGGGAGAATGATGCTGTAAGCTGCTTTGGGGGGCCCCTGGGGATACAAGCAGGGTATAAATAGCTCAATAAATAAATAAGTGAATAAAAACTACAGATGGGGCTACCTAATCTCCATGCTGTGGATTCTTACTTTTCATAGTTGAAAATGGACTTGGTTAAGCATGAATTTTGTTGGATTGGAACAGCTGCTTACAAACTATTTCCTATACTTCCTCATTTGTGCATAGCGCTAAACCAATATAGCACTGAAGTGCTAGAGCAGCACCATTGATGGTGTCAGTGCATCTTAATGAGTGCTATAATGCTCAACTTAGACTCCGGTCACATGGAAGATTTTGGCCCGGGAGAGGGACGGATTGGGGGCGCACCGCAACATCTCACTGCAACATCTGGGAAGCGGCGCGCACCTGTCCCCGATCTGTCCCTAAACCCGGGAAAGCCGCTGCAAAAAAGAACCTCCTACAGAGGAGGACTTACCTGAAGCACTGCAGCAAGCATGGCCGTGGGATCGCCGCCGCACCCGTCATCCGGAGCAATCCAGGCTTCCCGCCAAACTGCGTACCCACATGCACAGTTCGGCAGCCTCACTCTCCTTTCAGTAGCTTCCCCCCGGCATCTGATCGTGCCGGGGAGGAACTGCGCGGCAGCTCAGGGGCTCTTTGTGATCCCGCCGCCGCGTGTTTCTTTTGGTGTGGCTTTAAAAAGCCGCACTTTGGCCGTACTTCCCCCCTCCCCCATGTGGCAGGGGCCTTAAAACTTTAAAAAAGTCAGAGGAAGATTGCATGGCAAAAAAGGGCAGGGGGAAAAGCGGCATTGTAGGAAGAACTATGGACATTTTAAACAGCACACCACAGTAATTCAAAAGCGCAATGGAAGGGGTTGAAACTGGAAAAAAGTAGTTTCCCGCAACAGTGGCTCAACCATGCTTTGCTAACCTGACACAAGCGGGCTTGTATGAATTCCACTAGCAGCCAGTTACTAAAATGGGTCTGTCTAAAATGGCAGCAAAATTCCATTAGCAGCCAGTTACTACAACAGAATACAAAGGCAGTTTGAAAAGGGTCCCTGTGAAGTAGATTAGTCTGAGAGAGAGTGACTGGCCCAAGATCACCCAGCAAGCTTCTGTGTCAGAATGGGGATTTGATCCTGGGGCTCCCAGCTCCTAGTCTGACAATCTAACCACTAAACCACACTGGCTCCTTTGATGATTTCACAATCAAACTCAAAGGCAAATAAAATAAACTATGCAACAAACTCTTATTCATTTCTTATCCCACTCAGTCATGAAAGATTAAAAAACCCTTGTAAAGATGGAGCAAGAGGTGTCAAAACAGTAATTATGATAGCATTGCCTCTGATAAAGAAATAGGCCATCCAAAGTTTTTACTAGCTTCCTTCACTTATTACTTCGAAAAGGCCTGTCCATATTTATGGTACATCTAATGTCTCCTATTAACACCTTGCTTTAATGGATAAAATGTATTTCAAACGTTATGAGCTCTTCGGCTTTTACAGCTCACTAAGAACACAACCGCAAGCAAAGAAAAGCCATAAAGGAAGGCTCCCGTTTTTCATTGTCAGTTTTGCTTTGTTTCTGTTCTCCCCACAAGAAACAGTGCCTTAATCCATAGTGATTTGTTAATTAATCATTACACAGATTATCTTTATCCACTGTAGCTTTGACACAAAGTGAGGAAGGTGTGAAATAAAAGAAGCCAGGCTGACAAAAAAACTAGTTGAAGCATGTTAGGGTCACACGTTTGATTTCAGATACAATACACCATAGAAAGAAATCCACTGGGTCCTGTAACCTAAATGATTCTGTAAATGTGTGCACGCTTTAGAATACAAAGCAGTTACAAACCTGCTTTTTAGTTCTTACTGTTTAATACTTTTTAATAATGCCAAGAACAGAGGTAAAAATTTGCAGTTTACCTCTAATTCACTTTCAAGCAAATGTATAATAATCTAGCTCTTGTCCTGATCCCTGTTTTGCTTTTAATTTCCCCCTCACTTATTGCCCTCACTGTAGGAGTGACACTTCCAGTAATATTTTCAGAAGCTGGTGTGAAGCTCTCCAGAGAAACAGTGATTTGATTTCTGCAATCATCCTGTCCATCCAGAATTTCCCATGAGCCACGAATATGATGAAAAATATTGGCTTCAAGGATATTGTCAGTTCAACAGTCAGAAACACTTTAAAACTGTCAAATCAATTAGGCAGCCAGCATTATTTTTAGAAATACAGTAACATCAGCTACTATAAACGCCTACAGTAATATTCGGAGGCCAGTCCAACTTGGTCAAGGTGACCTGTCATTCATCCTAAATTATTCCCATTTGTAAACACTTGGTGTCAACATAAAACCAAAGAGTCCAAAGCCACCTGGTTAACCATGCTGTGCAAGAGACAAAAAAGAGACAAAAAAATATTATTAGTGTTATGTACTCTTATGGCCACATGAGCACTAGCGAGGCCATGTGTTTGGACAGACCTTCGGGTCTAGAGACAATGGACCAGATGGATCCTAACATGGGCCAATGGGCTCACGCAGATCCTGGAAAGTACCTATCGTAGACCTAGTAGTGTAAATATAGCCTATCACAGTTTTGGGTGTGTGTTTGGGTGTGGTTAGCTATGAGGATATAAGCCGGCCTCGGGCCAGACTATTCATCTCATGTTCTCCGTGTAACCAATAAAGTATGAGCTGTAATCACACTACTCCGTATCAGTCTCAGTACTTTATAGTTAGTGTAATGTATCCAACCCAACCGGGTGCAAGGCGAGTTCTCCACGCAGTCATGCGAAGCCTCCAAGCTTCGCTCCAGGAGACAATGGCCTGAGCGGATTCTAGCCCACACCAACCAGAGGGCTAGGTTCCTGGTCGGGACCTATGGGACTCTCGGCCTATCACTGAGTGGGGGGGTGTTCTTGGGAGTGGGTTTACTGAGCATATAAACTGGCCTACGAGCCGGTTTTTTTTGTCTTGTTCCAAACCACTAAATAAAGTATGAGAGCTGAAATCACTCATCGGTCTCAGTACTTTTCAGTTAGTATCGATCATTTGTCAATGGAGCAGGTACTCTTAAGTGTAGAAACTGGAAAATGCATCCAGTTTGGGCACTGATGAAGACCAAATTGAGCAAAGTTCTGAGATAGACCGGACTATGATAATGAGACCCCCATATTCCTGATATCTATATTGCCATTTATGGATTGAAATACTGAACACAACCATCCTAAGTCTGTGATCCTAAACATATTTACATGAAACCAAGGATGCAAGGAATATATGTGTAGCTTAATTTCTAAATTCTAGGTCTGAGATTATCTAGGGGTATATTTTATATATGTGATGAATTCCCTGAATACACTTTAACTGCTTATATACTTTAGATAATTTCAACTTCAGAAAAACCAGAAATGATTGGAAAATCTGCATGTTGAATTTCTACCAGTCATTCTGTTTTTAAAGGCATGGAACATACTAATATTGGGAGGCTGAACTATAGTCAGAATCTTCCATTTACCTGATGTCAGTGTATCTTGTCTGCAAATCATAAAATCCCCCAGAGCCATATAGTTAAGCTTAAATGTACAAGAAATCACAGATTAAGCAATTTTTGTCAATTTGTCTAACACTGAAGTGCTCATTCTGTCAGCCCATATCAGGGTGGAAATGGCAATCTTACTTTTTGGCATGATTAATTAGAATTCAAAACTATACCTGAAGAGATACTTTAATAGCTTGAATTATTTGCTTTTAAACCCTTCAGCTGGAACAAGAGCATTGTATAAAAGTTGTAGCCTACAGATGCTCACTACTGAACTGTATCCAGTTTTTTTGTCTCCAAGAATAGTTGTAGGCTTCAATGAGCACATACTGATCACAACAGAAAAATGTAAGCAGGATGATTTGCATGTCAAAATATATTCGTGTCCAGTATTGTTTAGGAGAGATATAAGAGAAAAAGATTTTGAGTGGTTTCTGTCCTTTGGCAAGAGGGTTCTTTAAAAAAAATCACTGTATTTGCACTTCTGTTTTCATAAAAGAGCAATTTGCATAAACAAACCATGCTTCACTTAGAAGACATCAGAGATAATCTACATCCCAAAGGTTATTTAGGTAAATATTATTGCCTCTAACTGTAGTAAACTCTGATATACTATTTTCATATGTCATCCTACTTCCATGAATGTCAGTTCTTTGTTCCTCCTCTCACTTGTGTGAGCCTACAGAAATATCATATGAACAAACTTTAAAGGTATTTTACAGAAGAGGCTTCATCCAGACTATAACGCAAATTTAAACTCATATTGGTTAGAGAAAATATGGACAAAATATCAGTGTTCTATTCCATATTCATATCTGTTACATGTGGTACAAACAACATGTTGTTGTTGTTGTTGTTCAGTCGTGCAGTCAAATCCGACTCTTCACAACCCCATGGACCACATCATGCCAGGCCCTCCTGTCTTCCGTCGTGCTCCAGAGTTTGCTTAATTTCATGTTCGTTGCCTTGATAACACTGTCCAACCATCTCATCCTTTGCCATCCCCTCCTTCTTTGACCTTCAGTCTTTCCCATCATCAGGGTCTTCTCCAGTGAGTGCTCCCTTCTCATTTGGTGGCCAAAGTGTTTGAGCTTCAGCTGCAGTATCTAGCTTTCCAGGCAACAGTCAGGGTTGATTTCTTTTAGGATTCACTGATTTGATCTCCTTGCAGTCCAGGGGACTCTCAAGAGTCTTCTCCAGCACCATAATAGACATTGTGGGTATTTCAGAAACTTGGTGGGATGAGGAAAATCAGTGGGATACAGTGATTCCCGGTTATATATTATATCGGAAGGATATAAAATGCAAGTCTGAGGTCAGGCAGGCAAAAAGGGAATATGAGGAGCATATAGCAAAAAACGTAAAAACCAACAATAAAACTTTCTTCAAATACATTAGAAACAGGAAACCAGCCAGGGAGGCAGTGGGGCCCTTGGACGACCAAGGGGTAAAAGGAGTATTGAAGGATGATAGGGAAATGGCTGAGAAGCTAAATGCATTTTTTGCCTCCGTCTTCACTGTGGAAGATGAGAAGTGCTTGCCCACTCCAGAACCACTGATTTCAGGAGGGGTGTTGGAAGACCTGAGTCAGATTGAGGTGATGAGAGAGGAGGTCCTAAAACTGATAGACAACTTAAAAACTGAAAAATCACCAGGCCCAGATGGCATACATCCGAGAGTTCTGAAAGAACTCAAATGTGAACTTGTAGATCTCCTGACAAAGATATGTAATCTTTCCTTAAAATCTGCCTCCATTCCTGAGGATTGGAAGGTAGCTAATGTCACTCCCATCTTTAAAAAGGGTTCCAGGGGAGATCCGGGAAATTACAGGCCAGTCAGTCTGACGTCGATACCGGGTAAATTGGTGGAAACCATTATTAAGGAAAGAATTAGTAGGCACATAGATGAACAAAACCTATTGAGGCAGACTCAGCACGGTTTCTGTAAGGGAAGATCTTGTCTCACTAACCTGTTAGTGTTCTTTGAGGGGGTGAACAAACATGTGGACAAGGGGGATCCAATAGATATTATTTACCTTGACTTCCAGAAAGCTTTTGATAAAGTTCCTCATCAAAGGCTCCTAAGTAAGCTCAAAAATCATGGGATAGAAGGACAAGTCCTTTTATGGATCAAAAACTGGCTAGTTCATAGAAAACAGAGAGTGAGTGTAGGTGGGCAATTTTCTCAGTGGAGGGTGGTAAGCAGTGGGGTACCGCAGGGATCAGTACTTGGTCCACTGCTTTTTAACTTGTTCATTAATGATTTGGAGATGGGAGTAAGCAGTGAAGTGGCTAAATTTGCGGATGATACAAAGTTGTTCAGGGTGGTGAAAACCAGTGAGGATTGTGAGGCACTCCAAGGGGATCTGTCAAGGATGGGCAAGTGGGCATCAACATGGCAAATGGGGTTCAATGTGTCCAAGTGCAAGGTGATGCACATTGGAGCCAAAAATCCTAAATATAAATACAGATTGATGGGGTCTGAACTGGCAGAGACTGATCAAGAGAGAGATCTTGGAGTTCTAGTAGATAACTCACTGAAAATGTAAAGACAGTGTGATAACTCACTGAAAATGTTGAGACAGTGTGTGACTGCAATAAAGAAGGCCAATGCTATGCTGGGGATTATTAGGAAGGGTATTGTAAACAGATCAGCCAATATCATAATGCCCCTATATAAATCAATGGTGAGACCTCATTTGGAATACTGTGTGCAGTTCTGGTCACCACACCTTAAAAAGGATATTATAGCTTTGGAAAAAGTGCAGAAAAGGGCAACTCGAATGATAAAAGGGTTGGAACACTTTCCCTATGAGGAAAGGTTAAAGCGCTTAGGGCTCTTTAGCTTGGAGAAACGACGACTGAGGGGTGACATGATCGAGGTTTATAAGATTATGCATGGGAAAGAGCAGGTAAAGAAAGAGGTACTTTTCTCCCTTTCTCACAATACAAGAACTCGTGGGCACTCCCAATGAAATTGCTGAGCGGTTGGGTTAGAATGGATAAAAGGAAATACTTCTTCACCCAGAGTGATTAACACAAGGAATTCACTGCCACAGGAAGTGGTGGCGGCTACAAGCATGGACGGCTTCAAAAGGGAATTAGATGAGGTTTTTTTCTAGAAAAAGAGCTGCAGGAGCTCATTAACATATGGTATGCTAATGAGCTACTAGGCTATTAGCATAATAGCTCATTAGCATATGCAACGCCCCTGACATCACCGGAAGCGATTCGGCGCTGGCTCTGGGAGGTGGCAGGGAGCATCTTCTGGCCTCCTACGGGCCGCAGCACTCCGGCGCTGGCCCTGGGAGGCGGCGGGGGGCATCTTCTGGCCTCTCAGGGCCGCAGCGCTCTGGCACTGGCCCTGGAAGGCGGCAGGGGGCGTTTTCTGGCCTCTCAGGGCCGCAGCGCTCTGGCACTGGCCCTGGAAGGCGGCAGGGGGCGTTTTCTGGCCTCCCAGGGCTGCAGCGCTCCGGCGCTGGCCCTGGGAGGCGGCGGCGGGGCTCTTCTGGCCTCCCACGGGCCACAGCGCTGGCTCTGGGAGGCGGCGGGGGCGTCTTCTGGCCTCCCAGGGCCGTAGCCTCCTGGCGCTGAACGTGGGAGGCGGCAGGGGGCCCTCTTCTGGCCTCCCAGGGCCGCAACGCTCCGGCGCTGGCCCTGGCAGGCGATGGGGGGCGTCTTTTGCCCTCCCATGGGCCGCAGCGCTCTGGTGCTGGCCCTGGGAGATGGCGGGGGGCCCTCTTCTGCCTTCCCATGGGCTGCAGTGCTCCAGCGCTGGCCCGGGGAGGCGGCAGGGGGCCACAGCTCGGGGAGCTGGGGGCGGGGCTTGCTGCCACCATTTCCGGCACCTGGGATCCCGGAGCAGACCCCTGGAATTAGATAAGCATATGGAGCAGAGGTCCATCAGTGGCCATTAGCCACAAAGTATAGATAGGGACTCTGGGGCAAGTGATGCTCTGTCTTCTTGGTGCTTGGGGGGGGGGTCAATAGTGGGAGGGCTTCTAATGTTCTGGCCCCACTGGTCGACCTCCTGAAGGCACCTGGTATTTTTGGCCACTGTGTGACAGAGTGTTGGACTGGATGGGCCTTTGGCCTGATCCAACATTGGCATCTCTTATGTTCTTATGTAATGCAAAAGAATGTATTCTTCGGCACTCGGCCTTCCTTATAGTCCAACTCTCACAGCCATACAGTACTACTGGGAATACCATTGCTTTGACCATACGGACTTTTGTTTGCAGAGTGATATCTCTACTTTTTATTCTGCTGTCTAGGTTTGACAAACAACATGAGAGAGGCTCAAATGCATTTTTTTAAAAAAATTCATGTGTGAAAACTTTTTGCCAGTTAGGACAGAATGGATGGCTCTTGGTAAAAGAGAACCTAAAGAGGTAAGTCAAACAGAATAGAGGGTCAACAATAAAAAACTTAATGTTTATAATATAAAAAGATACATGTATTTATTAGCAAAGAATTAAAAAAAACATATAAGGGCCTGTGAGATTCTTGCTTATAGGGGAAACAGTTTTACCTTTAAACACTCTCTGAGTACATAAACTTGGTAGTTTTCTGCTGCCACCAGGAATTAAAAATTCCAAATCTCTCTCTTTTGGTAGTATGACCTAGGGTCTGGGCACTTCAGAGGACTATGTAGCCCTGAGGATGTACTGTACTGATTTCTGGGATACGTTTAAACAAAAAATGATTTATTTAATAAAGAACAAAATAGGTTTCTGGTTTTTTTGAACTGTTGTTGAAAGGAACTTGTAAATATAACTGGCAAAGCTTGGTGCTACAAACAGTCTCTCAACTCCAAACTCCACTCTGACAGGCTTATACACTCAGTATATTCTCTCTCTCATATATATATATACACACACACACATGCCAAATGATGTTTCACTTATAATAATTTCTAGTCCAGAAAGTACCTTCCAATGATTGTTTAGTCAAAGCATCCTCAGTAAAATTGTCTCAGCAAAAATAATCATTGGAAGACACTTTCTGGACCAGAAATTATTATCAGTGAAATATCATTTGGCATGTGATTGCATTTTTGGAGGCCTCATTTATACTTTTATTCTGTGGTTTCACTTCGGAACAGTTCTTTTCTGGTCCACTTTGTAACCATGTTGAATAATTGTATGATTGTATAAAGGATATATTTGTCCTCATTGTGTTTGACCTCTGAACAAGGCTTATACAGGCCAAAATGCATCAGGTCAAGTCCATTGGCCCTTGTGTGTAAGATTTTGGTATTTTTACATGATTGGGCCCTTATATGTTTTTTAATTCTTTGCTAATAAATACATGTATCTTTTTATAGTATAAGTGTTAAATTTTTATTGTTGGCCCTCTATTCTGTTTGACTTACCTTTTTTAGACCTGTGTAGGTTATGAATTCAGATTTCAGAGAAAAATGAACACCACTTGTGTAATACTGACATGATATTGGTAATGATATTCATTTGCAAAATCATATATCTGAAATATTAGTTTGGAACTTGCCTTCTTTGTGTGAAATGTAAAACTGCCAATATGTTTTTTAGTAAATTCTATCCACAACAACTTTATTGGCTATGTTAACAGTTTCCATACAACAACTTTATTGGCTATGTTAACAATGTAGGAACATGTAGGAAAACAAAAAACATATAGGAAAACAAAAAATGCATCATGGATTAATGTAACACACATATGGATTAATGTAACACACAAATTCACATTTTATCTGAGCTTGTCAATGTAATTCTAAAAGTGTGATTGTTAAAGAAAATCAGAAGCTACTATGCCTACGTAAAGCGAGACTGGTTGACCAATAAACATAAGGACAATGATCCCAAGATGTACGTGAGCCACATCCACCTGCATGCAGAGTGGGTCTAGTTTGCTGATTTCCAGAATATTAGGCCCTGCACTGCAAATATTCTAAAAACTCAAGCATTTTAACGAACCTTTCAAAAGACACACAGTCCTGCTGCAAGAGCAAAATCTCTTTCTTATGTGTAAATGACTTTTTTGGACAGTTACTGTGATCCTCACATGTAAACTTATTGAAAAGTACTTCAGAGCATGTGGTTTTGATAGTGCTTCAATTAGAATGCACAGTTGAGGATGCCATTTGATACTATTAAGAACTTGACAAAGAATCAACAACCAACTAAGCTACCACCTGCTAATAATAGGTTAACCTTAACATATTGAACAGGGCTGTAAAAGCTATGAACCACATTATGTATTTTGAGGACAATTTATACCGAAACAAAATCCCAGAACTATTATTCTGCTAAATTGTAAGCATCAATGCTGCTGCAAGTAGATGTTTTAGCTCGCTTAATATATGGTTTGTGCACTGTAGAGCTTAGTTTGAACTAGAATGTGGTCCACAGGCCACCAATAACCATACACAAAGTGGACCAGAACTTCTTATAGAACGAAGGGATCCCTAAAACACAACAGTGTAGGTCTGTTTGGGAGTCTATTTTAATGACAAACTCTCTCTCAAAGAGGCAGGCATCTCAGGTGGTGGCGGCCGAGGGAGCTTGAGGTACACTTTAACTGAATCATAAATGAACCATTGTAGGGCAGTGAGGGTACCAATCATCAGGATACGGGTAAAGAGGCCTTTCCAGATGCCATACATGCCCAACCTCTTGAGGACTTCAACAGCAGTGCTGCCCCTTTCTTTGTTGAGCACAGAGACCACAGAGTCAGCTGGGTGTGAGACAATAGCACAAAAGATGCCAGCAATATAACCACCAACAAAGGTGACTCCAAGTTGTTCCATTTTGGTGCACTGATCACGGGGCTTGGGCATGACATATTTATAGAGAGCCTCTACAGTTCGTTCAAAACAGGCAAACTTCATCATGGTATAAGGGATCTGGCGCATCCAGAGTGGAGCCACTCCTTTGTAGAAAGCCCACAGCCCCTCTTCAATGAACATCTTTGGAGCTGCCTCCCGCAGTGTGTTGGCATAGCCTTCCTGGGTCTGAATTCGTACCTTGACTGCTTCCATTGGGGCCAGAGCAATGTCAGCAAAGAACTCAGCACTGGCTGAGGCAGCCAGGTAGAGGCTGGTCCGCCACAGATAAGCACGTTCAGAACCCAACAGTTCAGCATAATGTATCTTAAAGGTCTCATAAAGGCCAAACTTGCCAAGTCCTTGCATAGAGTAACCTATGGCTGTTGGGGCCCATCCTTTGACCAGACCATGCATTCCCTCCTCTTGCACAGTAAGAGTAAGGCCTTGCACAAGTCCACGGTAACGTTTAGGTTCCACCTGCATCCGGCATTTCACCACATCTAGTGGCACTACAGCTGTGTGAGTCAGTCCACAGCTCACAACACCACCCAGGGAACACAGTATCAGATACTTTAGAGAGCCAAACTCACAGCTATATTCTACTGCTGGTGGTGGAGGAGGAGATGGTGCCACCCAACCACTTACGGAAGCTGCTGAAAGACGGGGCTGATGTTTGTACAGAGAGACTAGAATACTGTTGGTAGAAGGCTGTGTGTCCACTTCCTTATAGTTGTTTAGGGCCTCACAATGAAGAGATGTAGTGTAGCTTTCACTGTTCTTCTCTGATCTCCAAGAAGGGCAAGCAAGTGCCCGAAGCCGGGACCACAACTTGGGGTAGGAATGTGAGCTGCATTTGGGAACCTCCATTTCCACTTTCTCTTCGCTGCTCAGTTATTTGCTGTTCTTCTATTAACACTCCAGGAAGAGCAGGATATGTGCTGAGAAGATCTGACCCTCTGAGGCTCTGCCTTCTAAGAACTGCAGTCCCTCCAATCTGCAAGGTGGCTAGGCATAGTCAAAGTAAACAGCAAGGCCTGGAAATGTTTGGGACTGTTGCAGCTTCCCAACTGCCAGTAACTCCAGGATTCTAGCCTCTAACCATAGAGGCTCTGCCTAGACCATCCCAGTAAGTATAATACATAAATATGTGATCAGACACTCTGTGCATTCCTCTGTAATTTAGAATCTTTGCTAATGGCAATAAGGCCTCTAGTGGCCAAACAGTGGCTTCAGGATGAAGGAGCAAGAAGGCTGTTAACTGTATGCAAAATATGGACATTTCTTTCCATAAGGATGAAACTCACATTATTAAGCCTCCTTCAGTGTTAAAAGAAGTTCACTTGAGTAGGAAGCAGCTTCTCAAAGTTGTAACAATCAATTTTAATATGAATTTATGCAAAAAAAAAACAAAAAACCACCCTTAAAATCACCAGTGCCAGTTTATTCTGTCTTTCCTTTCTCCCCCTTGCCCCAGGAATAGGCAGTAAGAAAGGTAAATTCAGGGCTGAAAGCAAGAATGTTACTGGCAAGAGCACAATGGTTGTTGTAAATCACTCAGCCTAAGCTATTTCACAGGGATTTTGCTAGGATAAAATGCCATTCTGGTCTTGGGACACGAAGTACAGTTACTAATATTAATCTGTGATTGCTAATCTTGAAGAAAAAAAAGGTTGTGAGAATTTGCCTAAATAAATGTTGTGATAGGAAAGAAGGGAAATATAATGAGAGAAATTTACTAAACAAATCAGAGGCAGCAGGAAAGCAGTGTTCAGGATACTGATGGTGTATGAATTCTCAAAGAAAAAGGCTGTGTATGTGCATTGATTTAATTTTTCAATTATAAGGTGTTCTGTGGGACTGGATTCCAAAGAACTTGGTGTTACTGAGTCTTGGAGGACTTGTGGCCAAAGACTATTATGTATAGAAAGCTAAGGTGGCTCCATCTCATAGCAATCACTCATGGATACCATTAGTCTTGACTGTGGGCGGGGAGATACAAGATCTCTGTGTGTCTCTTTGCCCTCTTTAAAGCAGTTTGACTGAATTGCTGCTCATACACTCTGTATTTGAATGTGAGAGGTCTTGGATCAAGCACCATCTTCTCTGTGTGATGAGTGTATGGGAAGACATGTGCAGGCCCAAGACCGAGGGGTTGTGTACAAAGAAATGACAGGGGGAAGTGTCACCTGAAGAAATCCCTACACTCAGAGATCAAGGCCCCTTCCAGACAGCCTTTTAAATCTGTTTTGGTAGCTGGTTGCTAATGGATTTTTTTGTGTCATTTCAGACACAACTGTTTTAGCAACTGGCTGCTAATGGATTTTATTTACCTTTTCATACAAAGCTGCTTGCATCTGGTTAGCAAAGCATGGTTGAGCCGTTCTTGAAGTAAACTACTTTCTTCCATTTTCACCTCTTTGGGCTTCTGAATCGCTGTACTGTGCTGTTTAAAATGTCTGCTGCACTTCAAATAGCACTGCATTTCCCCCCCACCCTTTTTCACCATGTGATCTTTCTCAATTTTTTTTTTGAATGTTCTAAGTTGAGTGCTATAGCGCTGGACCAATATAGCACTTCAGTGCTACAGCAGTACCATTGAGATGCCTTGGCCCCATTGAAATGCATTGAGATTATGGCTGATGTTACATGGGTACAGGAGGAATGAAGTAGCTGATTGGACAGTGGGTGCTCAGGGCATCAGTGACTGGTGTTACAGAACTTTCTGTCAGCTAGCTGCTATTTTATGTTGTTTCTGTCCTTCCGTTCCCGCTTGCTCGCAGCTCAGCAGCTTTGCGTAAACATTGCCTCAGAGACCGTGGGAGCTGGCTCGGCTAGACGGCATTATCAGTCTGGCCTTGTAAGGATGGGAGGGCTTGCGGTCCACCACTGGTGTGAATCTTTCTGCTCTCAGGGGCCCTGCGAGTCTCCCGCTCATTATGTAACTTTCCGCCGGGAGAATTCCCCTGCGCGCGCTCGAAGTTCATTTGCTTAGCTATTTGCCTCGTCTGGCTATATGTACAGATGTTCCCACCCTATAGTTATTCCTAACAATAATCCTGTGGATATGGTACCGGTTTTGTACTCTAATAAAGCATAACGCTTCTCAGGAAACATGTGTGAAGAGTTACTTGCTGTGGAACCTGACACTAACAACGTCCGCAATCTCAGTGTATCTCAATGGTGCTGCTGTAGCACTGAAGTCTAGCGCTATAGTGCTCAACTTAGAATGTTCACCAAAAAAAGTCCAAGAAAAACCGCTTGGCAAAAAAGGGCAGGGGGAAGTGCAGCACTGTTTGAAATGACCAGATGGCTCATTAACAGAATGAAATTTGCTGCATGAAACCTCCATCCCTGTATCACTTTACTTGGAACTCGGCCAGCAATGGATAACATCTGGTTTAGAACGGTAATGTGAAAGGGGCCCAAGTATATTCCCCAGTCATTAGTGGGAAAGCCCTGGGTGTGCTGGATTTTGGCAATTGTCTCTATGCATCCAGAACCACGCAGCCTAAACCATAAAGCTTCGAGGGACTCTTTGGACTCACCTTACTAAAATCCCAGATGGGTGCCAGTCCAGCCCCTCTATACAAATATTCAGAAAAGAAAATTTCACACACACCCCAGCACTTGTTCTTATGCCCCCCATTTTAAGCCAAATCTGAACTCCTACTGTGCCTTAAATACATTGCCTCTTATCCTTCTCTTCCCTGCTTCCATTCCCTCCTGTTCTTTTAAACAATGCTAATTTGTATTCCCTTTATTTTAAAGGATAGAGTCATGGTAGGAATATAAACTTCACAGACATATACAATTAATTAAGATGGGTAGCTGTGTTAGTCTGTCCGTAGCGGTAGAAAAGAATGAGAGTCCAGTAGCACCTTAAAGACTAACAAAATTTGTGGTAGGGCATGAGCTTTCATAAGTCACTGCTCACTTCTTCAGAAATATTCTTCAGAATACAATTAATGTATTACTTGTTCACACCTGATATGAAAAGAGAATGTCAGGCAAAATTTCATCATGATGCTGTTTTTGTATGTATGATTCCCCCCCTCAGTCCCCCCCCCCTTCATGCCTGAGTTGCCCTAGTTGTCTGTTTTATT
Source organism: Gekko japonicus (assembly GCF_001447785.1). Taxonomy (NCBI): domain Eukaryota; kingdom Metazoa; phylum Chordata; class Lepidosauria; order Squamata; family Gekkonidae; genus Gekko; species Gekko japonicus. The sequence goes on along the minus strand of NW_015177015.1, from coordinate 922,638 downwards.
TTCCCCTGAAGAATTCTGGCTATCTCACCCTGTGTCAGTATGATATTATGGCTGTTTGCTCAGTTTAGGAACCTGAGGGAAGGAATGGGAGCCCCCTTTAACTTAAACTGCTTAAAATGGCACTTGAGAAGTTTTTATATTCCAAATTAGCAAAATATTTTATTCAACATAGAGGGGAAAGGTCAGGTGAAATCAGGGCGAAATTTTTGAGGCAACTCAATATAGATAAATCTGAGGTAAAATCCGCACATGCACAGACTTTAGTTCTTATGTTTCAGGCTAAAGAGAGTTTCTTATGCTTTTCACAGTGACGTAAATCTTTATGTTGACAGGCTTTCATTCCAGTGTTTTCCTCAAACACTCCAGTACACTTTCTTTGAGTGTTCACTGACTCTTTTGGTTTCCAGAAGGCTATTACACTCTTTTCAGTACCCAAACCCCTTCTCTTGAAACACCAGTACTCGTCTTGAGTTTTTAACTGACTCTTAAGGTCTCTAAAGGTGGTTTCTAACCACACCAGTCCAGGGATCTCTGCAGTCTTCAGAGCTATCACCCTGTTTAGACTGGGTAGGGAAATTCCTTTCCTCTCTAGAAGATCTATCCCCTTTCCTTGGCCTGAATGGGAGTCTCCATCTAACTACCTACTAGTCCTTGCCAACTTTACAAATTCTGTCTGTGTTAAACTGTTTTCAGTCAGGGCTGAATTCCAAATGAATGCTTTTCCTCAGCATTCAGCTCTAAAGTCCGTAGCCAGGATTTTTTAAGTCGGGGGCATTTGAATTTTTTGGGGGGCACTGGGTAATTTAATTAAAGGCAACTTAAATAACTCACTCTGCCTCCTGCCCTAAGTGGAGGCTGAAAAGTTTCAAGTGTGGTTATTTCCGGGGTGTGTGTGTTTCTGTTGGGGTTTTTTCGCTACGGAGGGATTGTCAGGTTCAATACAGCAGTTGCAGTCCACAACGATTCATAAGAATAGGTTGCTTTAATACAAGTCACTATTGATACACTTTCATGGTCATTGTCAAAAATGAAACTCAAAGCCAAGCGTGTACAGATATAGACAGTTAAAAAAAAGGTTAAGCCAATGAATACAGTTCGTGCTCAGCAGAAATTCGACCGGGAGAAAACCAAGGCGGGAGATAGCCTTTCAGCCGTTTGGTTCACACCAGCCAGATTGGGAACGACCCTATCAACGGTTCTCACAGTCTTACCTACTACAAAGGCAGCAAAAGCATTCCAAGGTCAAAACAAGAGATAAAGTGCACAGGGAGGATGAGAACAGAGCAACAGAGCTAATTCCCTCCCATCATACAGCAGGCAGGTTACACAAAGCATACACAGAATACAAATGGCAGTTTACTGACATCCTGCCCCCCCAAAGATTCTCCTGGACTACCCGGGAGATTCTCCCGGTTTCCCCGGTAACTCCTCATGGAATGCACGAATAAGGTCAGGGCCCCAAATATCCCCTACTTCCACCCATTCCCGGTGCTGGGGACCAAAGTCTTTCCACTCCACAAGGTAAAAGACTTTATTGCGTTTCAACTTTGAGTCCAAGATGCATGACACTTCAAAGTGCGGTTCACCATCCACCAAAAGGGGGGGAGGTGTCATAACGCCAGGGTGCCAAACATTAGGACCAGGGTCCTTTTTTAATAAGCTGAAATGGAAAAGAAGAAGAAGAAGAAGAGATTGGATTTATACCCCGCCCTTCACTACCAAAGGTGTCTCAGAGCGGCTTACAAACTCCTTTCCCTTCCCCTCCCCACAACAGACACCCTGTGAGGTAGGTGGAGCTGAGAGAACTCTTGACAGAAACTGCTCTTTTTCACGAACAACTGCTCTAAATGAGAAAACATTCACTTTCCATCTGGTGCCTCTTGTGAAATCTAAACCTTTCCACTATAATCAAAGTGGAAAGTTTCAGTGATGAATGTTTCTGAACAATATGCACTATTTAAAAAAATGCTTGCAGGCTTCTCTAGAGCAATCCGTTTGTAAGACTGTTTTCTCTCCTTCCATCTATATACTAATAGCGAAGTCGCCCCCGTGCGTGCGAATACCTAAATCCGCGCATCGGGGGCACCTGGGGGGGGAGGG
>NW_015177015.1:890168-920293 GCF_001447785.1 Gekko japonicus | reverse complement strand
GGGGGGGAGGCAAGGGGGGAGATTGAGCGGGGGGGTGGAGGAGACGGGGGAGGAACCGGCGGGATGGGGGGAACTTACCTCCTTCTCCTGCTTCCTCTTCTGCCTCATGTGTGGAGGTCCCTCCCCACGAGTATCGCGGGTCCCGCCCCTTGTAATACCAATTCTGCTACATATTTTTCTAGGTAAATCTCATTGATACTGCTTCTACTTGTCCAGAACAGCCTGCCATCTCATATAGTACTTAAAAGAGGCTTCTTGAATTCCACTTTCATTGCCACTTGAAAGATATTTGCTGTTCATCTTATAACTAACTCAGTAAGACTCAGACACAAGGTTGGGTTCATAACTAAGCATATTCTATTCAATAGCAAACACAGTAAACCTAATAAATACAACAGAACAGCAGATTCAGCATAGCCATCTACTGAGGCATAACTAAAGATTTACTTAGACACATTCAAATATATGACAGAAATCAAAATCAGTAAGTCTGCAGAAGTTTATAGTTTTATTTGAAATCTTGTTTTTCTGGAACACTGTGACCTTTTGAGAATCCAATGTTTTATCATGAACTGGTTTTCCCCCCTGAAGACATACATGTTTCAAAATGTACTCTTCATGCAGTCTAAAAAACTCCAGTGCAAGGCAGATACTGTCTTCTGAGAAGGTACAATTAAGTTCAAATACTTTAATTATTGTCTGTTGGGGAATGCTATTAAACTCTGCTTTCCTCACTCAGGGGGCTGGCAATACACAGAGTACTTTTCTTTCTCATTACAGCACAGCTCCTCCCTTATCTATGCTAGGCTCCCAGCTAATTTGCTATTGTGTAGCCAGTTTCTGCAGAACAGGACCTGATTTTTATTCAGATACACCACTTCAGTACTGACCTGTAGCTGTAGCCAGAACCAACTGTCATGGAGGCCCAAGAGGTAGCTCAGTCCCTTCGGGCCCCCAAATGTTCACGCTGTCGGAACCATGGGTTTGTGGTGCCGGTCAAGGGTCATGCAGGCCAGTGCCGCTGGAAGCAGTGCCCATGTGAGAAATGTGCTCTCATCACTGAACGTCAGAAGATCATGGCTGCTCAGAAGGCCTTGAAGAGACAGGTCCCAGACTCTCCACCCAGGGAGACGTTCCCACCTACTCATGGCAGCCCTAGTGAAGGACAAGTGAACACAGCTAGTATCAGAAAGAGCTCAAGACTGAACACTACACAACCCTGCAATCATGGGCCTGTCATGCATGAAGGAGCCAACGCTACCTTGGCAGTCAACAACTGTGGCAGAACAGGGATCAGCCAGGCACTTCCTAAACCTAGCTCTCCAACCTTCATTGACTTAGGTATATGTACTGGTCATATTCCAGAGGTTGTCAGTCTGTTTTGTTTGAATGTGATAGTGGTAGTTGGGGCTGCTCTTTGCCTGACAAGGTGGCATGGTTTATTTTGCAGTCCTAGCTGAGGACTTTGTAGCTGCAGAAATCCAGTCTCGGAGGCTGTTTGTTTGTGTTTCATTGTTTCCAAAAAATAAAGAAAGGGGGGGGGAGAAAGAAAATAAAATAAGACCAAACCCCACCAGATTTTGCAGCCAGGCACTGTTTAAGGATTTGCTGGTCTTGCATACCCTTGAACTTCCAATTTAGCAACAAGGCTCAGAGACTCTAGATTTGAAATGAGCTGTGTTATATTTTACAGGCTTCTCCTAAAGCAAGGAGATTTGCCATGCAGACAAAATTGACAAAGATTTGTCTAGAATACATTTCTCATACAGTATAAAAGAGAAAACAAGGTCTAAATGAGGGATTTTACTGGGCTTTATTATGGAAGCTTATTTTGCATTTAGATGTGCTTTGAAAAACAGTGAATGGGGGGAGGAGGAACTCTCAAGGAATTGAGGGGTATAGATTCTCCCCCAACATTTCAATTATGGATGCTTTGGACAATTGCTTAAAAATAATGATTTTGGCAAGATGATTCCTAACATACTTGCCTTAAAATCTCCAATAAGATCTAAGACTACCTTCTTAATTGTTGGATTTTAGTAACAAAACTGGAACATTTAAACAGTGAATATGTTATAGTCAAATCCAAAATTGTTTCGTAATTTTGAATTTTTTTTAAAAAAATTTTTTTTTAAGATCTGTGGTTCTGTCACCAATCTGCTATCCAGCTGGTTATCTTACCTGTACTCTATTCTGTATAAGATTTTGCGTTGTCTTCTACTGTTTTAAAGTTGTACTGTATATCGCACTGTAACATGCATTGCAGCAAGATACACAGTATATATTTAAATTTTCTGAGCATTAAATTTTATTCTTTGGTTAGTTACTACCTAGAAGAAATGCAGAATGCAGAGCGGTCTGTTGGTTAAACTTATTGCTTACAGCCTGTTCTGGATAGGGTTTCACTCCCCCAAAAGAGCAGATTTTGTAGCATTGTGGTAATATTAGATCTGTACCTACAAATGCAGTACCAGTATTCAGCTTTGGCTGGTGAGACAGTGGCAGCCATTTCTTAGCTGGCAGGATCTGGTCCTGGTTATCCATGTTCTAATCACATCTAGCCTGGTCTATTGCAACACACCACCTAGGACTACCTTTAAAGCCTGCTTGGAAACTTCATTTGGTTCAACTACAGCAGTAAGACTGCTAACAGGTACAAATTACCATAATCTTACCTGCCTGATATTAAAAGAACTACATTGGCCATGTGTTAATTTCTGGGCACAATTCTAAGTGCTTGTCATTAACGCTAAAGCCTTAAATAAGCCTGTCTCTTAACTCAGGTCATCTGGCACGGATTTTTTTATGCTCCCCCTACACCTTTTGAGAGGAGTTGTGGTGGCTCAAGTGGTTAAGACGCTGAACTGCAGGCTGTGGAAGGTCAGTAGTTCAGCAGTTCGAGACCCGCATGATGGAGTGAGCTCCCATCTCTGGCCCCAGCTCCTGCCAACCTAGCTGTTTGAAAGCAAGAAATTGCAAGTAGATAAATAGGTACCACATGACCACGGAAACGTCTTCGGACAGCGCTGGCTCTTCGGCTTTGAAATGGAGATGAGTACCGCAACCCTAGAGTGGTATTCGACTGGCTTTCGAGCAAGGGAACCTTTTCCTTTACCTTACACCTTTTGAAGTTATGTGGGCAGCTGCCAGAGGGAGGGCCATTTTCCATAGTGGCTCTTCACTTCTGTACTGCCTCCCTCCCAGTTGCTCTCCTGCTGCTTGATCATCTTAGTTTTAGGTAGCAGGTAAAATATTTTTAATTTATCCAGGCATTTGGCTGTTTGCCTGTTTTATTTGCAACTTCCCTGTTTCTGCTTTCCTTTTAAAAATATCTTTTCTACTGATTTTATAGCCACTGATTTTGTTCTTAACTTTTTAAATTGTTTTATTGACTACTATATTTTGTATTGTAATTTACTGATCCTGGAGCATAATAGTTATGGGGCAGCATATACGTCATTCCAATGAATGAATGGTTCTTCAGTGTTGCATAAATCTATGTATCCAAGTGCATCGTGTTTGCTATATATTGCTAGGTCTTCCATCCATAGGCATTGCAAATTCAGAGATGGTATGAACTTGTTTCAATATCACATGATGATGTCAATTTCTAGATCTTGTTAACCTGTGAATAACAAAGCTGTCATTTAAGTATTTAGGGGAGGGGCTGTGACTCAGCGGTGGAGCATCTGCTTTGCACGCATAAGACCCCAGATTCAGTCCCCAACATCTCTAGTTAAATTTCCTAGTGTCTGGGTCATTGAAACAATTCTCCCAGTCACACAAAATTACTCATTTTAAGGGGCTTCCAGCTGGTAGACGAAATGTCTAAACTGAATATTCACAGTAGAAGCAAATTTTCAAAATACAAAAGTACAGAATAATCTCACATACTGTTGTTGATGTTAGTCTATCCTACAAATTCAGCCCAACCATTCTGGTTTGTTTCTTCTGTAGACCATCCTACTTTGCTTCAAGACTGTGCTGCTGTGTGTCCAGAATTGGTAGAAAGACAGCATCCCAAAGTGTATCCTGGGTATTCTGGGATGTACCCCTACCATCCATTCTCTGTGGGATTCACTATCAACCAACCAGGCTATAGAGGTCCACCCCCTGCATCAGTATTACCCCTGCAAACAGGTTTCAGACACTTTCCTAGTAGTCACGGGCCCGGGAACGTTGCTTCTTTGCCAGTAAGTGGTGTTTTCTCTTTATTATTGCACAATGAAGCCCTGTCTCTTGTTTTTAAGAATGTCCTGAAACACTTTTGCAAAGTTAGTCTTGGCAGCTGGTAATTTCAACATTTGTCTTGGAAAGTAAGTAGATGTGATGTTCTTAGGGATGTGTGAAACCTGTCCTTTTATTTCCACTAGGTGTTTCTACTTTTCCTCATCAAGGGCTTGGATATGCACAGAAAGTTTATGTCCTCAGATAGCCTTGCTTTTGGGTTTAGTTATCCTTGCAGGCATAAATCAAATGCATATTGTCTTTTGCTTTTAATGGGAATAGACATTTGGTTGTACTTCAGGTGCACATTTCACTTCTCAGGTAGCTGTGAGAGGGCCTGTGCAATTATCTGCCAAACATTCCCCCCCCCCAAAGGAATGTAGATTGACTAGAACCATGCACAAGGTGGATGTGGCTTAATTGTCCATATTAATGGAATTACAATAGGTGCATCAGAAACTGAACTAAACAACAAATGTATTTTTGTTCACAGAAAATCATAACTCTTTTCCTGTTCCTACTCCATTGTTCTTCCTGTGTGTGTCTAGGATCCAGTTAAATGGACTATGGGGGGTGATTATGTAGAAATGGACATGATAAATGCTACTGGTATGGATTTTGCTGGATTAAGATGTTTCCTGCTTTCCCTTGTAGTGCAGAAGGATATATTTAGCCACATAAACCCAACTGAATGGTCTGGATGACATAACAGTAGAACAGGTTCTGGCTTAGAGTCCTGGACTCCACCCTTTCAAAGTGTCTGATATGATGGCTCAAATTCATACTGAACTGTGTGTTCTGGATTCTTTGTCTTTGTATAGATTCAAGATGCCAATGGGCACTTTCAGCCTGGCTATTATACTCCACTACCACCTTTTATACCTCAGGGGTTTCTGCCAGGGATTCACTACATTCCTCCACCTCTCCCATTAAATGTTGTTGCTGAAACTGCCAAGGAAACATCTGGTGAGTAAGAATAAGAATGACATCAGCCAGTTACAGGATGCTCAGGTGCACAAGCCCCATGTAGAGATTTGGAATACGTATATAGTGGAGAATCAATAATTTGCCAGCTTGCCCTCTTGATATTCACATTAGATTGCCCATTAGCAGAGAGGCCTGAACAGAAAACCAAATATGTGAAGGCCTGATCGGTAAGACCTGCGCACCTTGATTTTCTGATGTATTGCATCAGATGTTTTGATATATTGCTTTTCTGATGTATTGATGTACCTTATGCGTTGCTTTAAAAAGTTTGTTTGATTCAAGAGAATATTGTGTACTGGAAACTAAATATCATGGGGGAAATTCCATGAGTTCTATGTACTGAGCAATAAAACAGAAATTCAGGCAAACAAGCTGAAATAACTAGATTATTCTTATGTTTCAGCTGCCCCTGTGGATAGCCAGGATTCTGGAGTGATGAGTGAGCACAGCGATCCATCATCTCAGGAAGATGCTAGTGGAGAATGTTCCTGATACTCCTCTAAGCATTAAATTCACTGATAATCAGTTTTGTTATGTACAAGTGGTGTATTGCTGAAACCATTATTTTTGTTGTGGTTTGTTCTGGTTTAAACTGACATTAATCCTAATGCAGTCATCCAGGTTTACAGGATAACAGCATTCAGAGTGTTAGGTTCTCAATGTTTGTACCACATAGGAATTTCTCCCACTTGGAGTTTGGTGCAGTGTGCACTGATCTAGGCATAACTTCCTTATTACTCATCATAGAAAGGATGGAGTGTGGTAGAACTTCAATTCGTGTAGCTTGTGGAAAGTCAAATGGGTTGCTGAAGTACTCTTATCCCCAAATAAAAACCTAAACAAACACACCCTAATATAGATTTCAAGGCTGTAGCTCTGAAAACAAAAATTCTATCTATAAAGTTATCATTGATACCAACTTATCTTCTGTGCTTTTAACAGAAACCTGGTTGTGCAGATATTAACAGGTAGTATTGCTTATCTCTGTGTTATTTCTTATGCCAAACTGCTAGTAAAATCAGAGCAGTATGCTAGGCCAGTTCTTCTCAGACTCATTAGTAATGGTAAAGATCCTCTTTTCATAAACAGGACAACCCTAAATGGAATTGTGAGTCACATGTTTTATCACCATACCATATCTAAGTATCAAGTAATTCTAAGGCAATCAGTATACAACACAGATATACAGACATATGATAGCTTTTTTTTTTCTTAAGAAAAGCAACTTTGAGGAGGATCCATTTTTGACCAGGTAGCAGCTGGTAAGGATAGGGTGCTTAAACCTTTCCCTGGCAGTCTTTTTGGCCTCTTTTCCATCTTGTTCAGTCTCAAACAGGAGACACTTGTGAATAAAAATGAAATAACTCTCTTGTACCTGTTGCCCTAATTATGTATTGTCTGTGGATCCACCCGCTTTAAGTGGTATATCCTTGTAAGCTGCAAACATAATGACAGTCATATTTGTTTTAGGCCTGCATAGGAGCACCCTTTAGCCCAGTTGCTAATTCCTCTATGTACCTTGCTTCACTTTAGATATTGGCTTGGCCAATAGTAGTAGAAGCAGCAGCTGGATAGAAGCAAGGAAAACAAGCCAAAATCAACTTGTTGCTATATGGCATCTTTAATTTGGAGAAAGTAGTATCATGGTTTAAAGCGTCGCAGATCTTTCCTGATTTGTGTGTGTGGGGGGGATTTCACCTCTGTAAACATTCAGGGACAACAATATTTGGATAAGGATGAAAAATAGCATTCAACTTTAAGTACTCCTATCTGTTATAAAAGCTCTGTTACTTCTGTTCTGTTGTTAATGTTCTTGATACAAGTTAGGACTAAATAAATTAAAATGTTGACACCACCCTTAAGTTTTGAAATGTTTTTGTTCTGCAGACAGGTTTTACATTTTGTTCTGCAGACAGATTTTAGAAGTCGTATGAGAATATTATGATGAGGCTTGCTTTACAAAAGAACTCTATGGATTATACTTCTTGTTGTTTATGGGTCAGCACATCCAGCGATGCAACCAGATTTCTTAATTCTGGACATGGAATTCAATATCTAAAATATCTGAATTTCAATGCAAAATGCATAATATTGGGTACAAATTGGTGAACATGTATCTTGTATCATTGCTACACAACATTATACAGAAAAGGCTGTACATGTTCTGTGTAGGGCAATACTGAACTAATTAACTAACTTGCTTTCAACTGCCTAATCTATTTACTCTAGTAAATATAAATACCATAAGAGCTTCATGAAGGAAGGGGAGGGGTGGTGCTCCAGAAGAAAAGAGTATCGGAATATAAGGAGGGCATCCTGATGTCGGCTTCACCTCCCAGGTTCCATGGGAGGCAGAGGGAGCAGGAGGAGCTTTCTGCCTCTGATGGGGGGGGGGATCCCCTCCTTTAGTTTGGTGACTCCCAAAGTTGCCATAAAATCAGTGATGTTTGCCTATGTCCACAATCAATGGATGTCAAGATTTTGAGAGACAGTAGCAAGCACCACCCAAAATGGCTGGCAAAGAGGCACAGCCAAACTGAAAATGGCTGGTACAGGAGGTAGAGCTAAACACAGTACTCCCCCTTGGTTTGCAAAAGAATCACATGGCAAACCTACTGAGTACATAAAGTAGCCTTATTCAGAGCCAAGCTTAGTGCTATCAGTACGATGACTGGAAGCATGGTCCAGCCCATGGGAGAACAGCAAGCATACAGAATGAGGTAGTGGACTTTACTCCTGAAGACGTCTCCCCTCATGCAACAACTGTAACAGCTCCCTATACTGTAAGACTAGAACAAAGCTTCCTCTCTGCTTTGCAAAAGAAGCTCAGGGCAAAACTCAGCCGATTCATAAACAAACCTCCATTACGCTGACTCATTTTATTCCACAACTAGCCTGATACCCGTGCTTCGCTACGGGAGTCAAGTTCCGTAAATCCAGTTATAATACTGATGATGTGAAGTCTGAAATGTGACATTTGTTGCAGGAATTCTAGTGGAGAAGACTGTAGTGTAAAAAATGAAGCAAGACATACATACATACATACTTGTTTTTTTTCTCTACTGAAGGACCTCTCTGTAGACCACATTGGTGGTTCTGCCCTCAAGTGCTAGGATCACCAGGCTGCTTGGTGAGCTCACTCTGGAGCAGGCAACATTTAAGAAGCAGTCATCTGTTAAGTCAACACAATTGGGGGAACACGTTTTGCCCCTTTTTTACCCCCTTAGGGGTCATGTTTCTCAGAAATCTCTTGGGGCATGATTGATGTCATGGAAGGAATGCACTCCCCTTATGTTGGGTTTCTTGGTGCAGGGGTTTGGCCTGGGCATTGAATTGGGGGGGAGGGCATACCCCCCCTTTTTTTACAAAATTGCCTCTCATTTATGTTACATTTAAGAAGTGGAACATAACTACATATTCAAAACACCATCCGAGCAATCAGATATTAAGCAAGTTCATATGAACCAATTTTCTAGAACCCACATTGTGAGAAGTTAAATAACCTAATAAAGGAAACCATTTTTCTACAAATTTGGGGTATATTTCCATTGTGGGTGGGAGTGTGGCTAAGCTGGGCCAGCAGCACTGGTAAAGTGATCCTGCTGGGGCGGCGTCCCTGATGGATGAAAGTATCCTGGTCCTGCTCCTGCTCCTGACAGACACCTGCCTGTCTGGTGTTGGGGGGGATTATGTTTAAAGGCATCAGGGAGGCTGGGCCAGCAGCAGGGCTAAGGCAATCCTGCTGAGCAAACCTCCCTGGCAGCTGTAAGCATCCCACCTCCTCTCCTACACCTGACAGGCAGCTGCTTGTCCAGTGTAGGAGGGGGAGGAGTATTAGAAGCCACTGTGGAGGTGGGGCCGGCAGGATCACTAAGGCGTTACTGCTGGGGCAGGCTCCCTCATGGCTATAAGCACCCTGCAACTGCTGCTGCACCTGACAGACAACCGTGTGTTAGGTGTAGAAGGTGGGGGAAGTGTGTTGGAAGCCATCAGAGAGGCTGGGCCAGCAGCTTTGCTTCACCTCACAGGTGGTTCTTGGCCACTCCTGATTTCCTCAACTGTCATTAGCTCTCTGTAGTCCCATGTAATTGTTTTTTTAACCTCAGAATACTGAGCTCTGCAGCTGATCAATCAGAGTGGGGGGTGCACAGAGGCAGCTGCCTGGCAGCCCCATAGGAATCAGTGGGGGGAGCACATTTCCCCCTTTTTGACCCACTTAGGGGTTGAATTTCTAAAAATCCCTTCTTAGTGAGCACCTACACCATGGTAGGAGCGCTCTCCCTGAATTTGGTGTCTCTAGGTCCAGCGGTTTGGCCTGGGTGTTGATTTTACAGTGAGGGGACTTTCTTTTATATAGATAGATAGATAGATAGATAAACACATGATCAGCCATTTATGATGAGTAAAACTATTGGTCTGTCAAGGTCAGAACTGTCTGACTGCCAAACTTTCTTGACGCTATTCTGTTTACTGACATTCATACTATTTAATTTTCTCTCAGACATCCCATATTAATTAGCATTTTTCAGGGGTGCTGTTTCCCTGGAAGAGAAGGGGACTAAAAAGAAATGAAGGAAATGCTGATGGGGGAGGGCAAGAAGGGTACATGGAACCTTTTGTATAGTGGAGCAAACAACACACACCCAGTTTCCTCTGGCTGAAGGCCTCTTCATTAAGTTACCTGGAGGGCAGGTAACTTGGCTATTGGAATAACAATACTTAACTAAGCTGTTTCTAGGGCTCTAGGCCAGGGCTGTCCTGGCCTGGTTCTGCAGATTCTTAGTAGGCCCTGCACTCCTGCAGGCTGCCAGCAGGGAGACTGAGAAGAGAAGCACTAAGTCTTTCCTACTCTCTGGTTTGCTCTGAGGCCTACTGGGATAGCCTCTTAAAGGGGCAGTACACAACAGAACCATACAGTGATTAAGGAAGCCTCGTGTCCACAGGATCCTCCAATGGCTACAGCTAGTTTTGTAGCTGTCAAAAGCCTATTCATTTGAACGAGGGCTGCCACTAAAAAGCCCTGCCTTACAATGGTCCTGCTCCTGTCCACTTTCTGAAAAGCACATTGGGAACACCTGCCAGAAGCACGGAATGTTATTATGAGACAAAAATCCACTGTAACTAAGAAAAGTTATTTTGTGGAGTAAGTCCAGCGTAGTCAGAGCTTGGAAGCTACGTAAGTACTAGGATGGTGGACCACCAAGGAAGGCTGGGGTTTCTATGTGGAGGAAGGCAATGGCAAACCACCTCCGCTTGCCTCTTGCCTGGAACACCCTGTCAATGGGGTCACCATAAGTCAGTTGCCACTCATGACACACAATCTTTCATACAGACCCTGACCAGACCTGCCTAGCTGCTGCATCGTGTGCCCTGCAGCCTTCCTCAACAGTCCCATACTAACAAGAATTAGTTTTTGTTGTTGTCTATGCCAATTAGCTGAAATACTTAAATACACCATACACATTTTAATTTTATTTATTTACTTCATTTATACCCCACTTTTCTCCCCAATGTTTTAATTGTTTAATTTTTAAATTGTATTTATTGTATTGTTTTATGATGTTACCTGCCCTGAGCCTGCTCGTGGGATGGGCGGGCTAGAAATACAATCAATCAATCAGTCAGTCAATCAATGGGGTCCCAAAACAGCTTACATCATTCCCCTCTGCTTCATGTTATCCTCACAACCACCCTGTGAAGAAGGTTAGAACGAGAGTGTGTGACTGGCCCAAGGTCACCCAAGAAGCTTCCACAGCAGAATAGGAATTCAAACCTGGGTCTCCCAGCTCCTTCTAAAACCCGAACCACTATACCACAATGGCTCTCTGATATGTGTTAATAGAGCACCTAAAGAAATCTTACAGGCTAATCCTTTGTATTCTCAGAAGTCTGAATTCAACGATGTCCACTCCCCAGATTGTCCAGGATTACTTATTTAAAACCATGTTACTTGTTTAAGCAATTTCTTATTAAAATCAAATGAATAAAAATGAGACACAGCGTGGTGTAGTGGTTAAAGAGTTGGACTAGGATCTGGGAAATCCAGGTTTGAAGCCCCGCTTGTGCTAAGGAACTTGCTGGGTGATCTTGGGCCAGTCACACATCTTTAGCCTAACCTACCTCCCAGGGTTGTTGTGAGAATAAAATGGAAGAGAGAATGATGTAAGCAGCTTTGTATATTTGTATGTAAAAAAGACATTCTGAAGAAACGAGTGTAATTATCCACAAGACAGGGGCTTGGGAAGAGTCATGAGGGAATGGGAAATGTCACTGCCCTTTCCTCTTTTATCTCGATCTGTATTTTCTGCAAAGCTGGGGTTTTCCTTAGTCATGGGCACCCTCTTTAAATCACTATTATATAGTGATATATATTTGTGTGTGCAGAACATTCCCTTCCTATGGTAAAGAAAGGGGATGCCTCTTCTGAGGTGATGTCTGACATCTGCCGTTGTTATATTAAAAATGGTTAAGATGATGTAATAGGAAGTCTGATTAACAAGGCGTACCTCTCACTGAAAGTTTTTTTAAAACAAATTTAATCAATTAAATGTTGCAGTGTTACCAGTTTGTTAACCTTTGTAAAATTTCCTCCTGATGCAGTTGTTACTGACATGAATTAAGGAATTTATTGGGGGGGGTTACTTCCCCCCTTCTGGCCCATTCAAACTTTATAGGATGAGTATTTACATATCTACATCAAAAGCATTTTCATAAATGGGATTCTGTAAGGAAGGGGAAACCGCTAGAGTAAGGGTGGGATTTGGGCCAGTGACATTGTAGGGAAACCCCCTCTCATGCATACATACGGCTTTGCCACTCAATTAGGGTTTGTCCAGCCCCTTTAATAGGAGCTAAAGGGTGTGAATATGGGCTGCTGTAGCTTTGCATGGCATGGAGGTAAATAATATCCATTTAATTCTCTGTTAGAGAGGCAGGGCTTTTTCCCTTCACCAGGCAATTGCACTGAACTGCTCTTTTCCAGATCATGATTTCTTGGGGGTAAATAGGCCTGTGGATTAAATAACAAGACTTGACATGCAGTGTGTAGTTTTCTGGGTCTCTTATTTCCATTGTTGACAAACAGATTAAGGGGAGTTCAAAGAAGGATAAGTGCTGAGGATAAGTGCTGAGTTCTACATCTGGGTTAAAAAAAATGAGGAGCACGCATATTGGATGGGGGATTCACTTCTGGGTAGCAATGTGTGTGAATAAGATCTTGTGGCATGAGTAGACCATAAGTTAAATATGAGCAGCCAGTGTGATGCAGTGACAAAAAAGGCCAAATGCGATCTTGGGGTATATCAACATAACATCCAAATTGCAAGTTGTCCTAGTCCCGCTGTACATTGCATTGGTCAGGCCACACCTGGAATATTGTGTGCAGTTCTGGAGGCCCCACTTAAAAAAAATGTGGACAGAATGGAGCAGGTGCAGAGGAGAGTGATGAGGATGACTGGGGGCCTGGAGACCAAGCCCTATGAGGAAAGGCTGAGAGACTTGGGAATGCTTAGCCTGGAGAAGAGGAGGTTGAGGAGGGACACGATTGCTCTCTTTAAGAATTTGAAGGGATGTCACTTAGAGGAGGGGAGGGAGCTGTTCCTGTTGGCATCAGAGGATAGGACTCACAATAGTGGGTTTAAATCAGGGCTTTTTTGGGGCAGAAACACACAGGAACGGAGTTCCGGCTGGCTTCCGAGTTGGCCATGCCCACTACAGCCAAAACCTCTGCGTGCGTGGCTACAGAGGGAAGGCCTGGAGAGCGACCCCCCCCCCGGCGACTCCGAGGCAGGTGGGCCAGGGGGGGCCCTGGAAGGATCACAGAGGTATTCCCCAGCCTATCCAAAGGCCAGCTTGCCCAGGGTCCTCGCAGCCGCGGGGCGCCCAGGCAAGCCAAGGGAAGTCATGGGATGTGGCCCAATATGCTAATGAGTTTCTGCTGTTGGGTGTGGCCTATTATGCTAATGAGTTCCTACTGGGCTTTTTCTACAAAAAAAGCCCTGGTTTAAATTAAGGGTGGGAAGGTCCTGGCTGGATATTAGGAAATTCTGTTTTGTTTATTCCTCTTTTTGAAAGAAAACTAACATTACCTCCTTTTTATGAAGGTTAATCCGTTCAAGTGCCATGAATATGTATTATGTTTGATTTAACATGAAATAACAGTTATGGAGTCATCTCTCTCTGTTCTGTGACCACAGAGATTAAAAAAGGTACCAGTAGCAGTGAATGTTCATCTTCTGGCCACCCAGTAAACTATCATTGTAACTTCAAGAACACCACCAGTACCAGAAGGTAGGTATCTTCTTGTGAGTATGAGACTTTGAATAATTGTGGCAGATTGTCAGCTTTTAATTATGAAATGTGCTGCTAGATACTTGGTGAGTTGGTGAGATGATTGTTTATTGGGTTTGTTAAACTTTTCACAGAAAGCATGCTTGGTTATATTTATGTATTGATTGTGTTTGGCTAAGAGTGCATATAAAAATGTGGAAACCTCCCCCACAAGGGATATAAACTGTTATGTCAGAGTATATGTCAGTTAGTGAAGTGACAGAATGAAGTAGCATGAGTCTTGAACATACTTCAGTTTTACAGGCCCTGCAGCAGTGAATCTGGATGTCACTTGGAAGTGCATTCCACCAAGCTGGAGCTACTGCCGAAAAGGCTCTAGCTCTTGTTGAGGCCAGGCGGACATTATTTGGCCCCAGGACTGTCAGTGTGTTGTTGTTTAAAGAGTGTAGTGCTCTTTGGGGGGATACCAGGAGAGGGTATGCCAAGAGAGGTCCCAGACCATAGAGAGCTTTGAAGGTTAAAACCAACACCTTGAACTTCATCTGGTATTCAATCTGGAGCCAGTGCAGCTGGCAGAGCACTGGTTGGATATGGGCTCTAATAGGGGTTCCTGTAAGGAGGAGGAGGAGGAGGAGGAGATTGGATTTATACCCCACCCTTCACTACTCAAAGGAGTCTCAGAGCGGCTTACAAACTCCTTTCCCTCCCCTTCCCCACAACAGACACCCTGTGAGGTAGGTGGGGCTGAGAGGGCTTTGAGAGAAACTGCCCTTTCAAGGACAGCTCTTGTCAGAACTATGGCTTGCCCCAGAGGAGGAAGCAGGAGAAAGTGGAGGGAGCTGTTCTCTGGTGCATGTGCTCTCTTTTTCCTTCCCCCCTCGCTTCCTCCCTAAAGGAGGAAGAGGGGCTTGGCAATGCAGCAGCAGTCCCAGAGGAGGAAGCGGGAGGGAACTTTTATCTGATGCATCCGTGTGCATTCTCTTTTTCCTTCCCCCTTTGCAGCAGCAGTAGAGAGAAGCAGGAAGAAGGAAGCAGTTGCTTGTGGGCCAAATACCAGCCCTGCAGGGGCTGGATCTGGCCCATGGGCTGCATGTTTGACACTCCTGCGCTATGGTAATCTTACCATGGAGCTATGTTTGTCACTTCTAGGTAGTTCTAGGAATTGTCAGGAACTGTATGGTCAGAACTTCTGGAAAGTGTTTCTCCCTAGAGTGATAGCACCCTTCCCCGCCCCATGGCCCCAATTTTCATTTGTCAGACAGATGAGGATCAGTGGGCAAGGGCTGTAATTGGCTGGAAGTCTCACAGTATAAACAGGCAAATGGGAACCCTAGGCTAGAGACAGTATTTTAAAACAAAAGCTGGGGATTTACAGAAAATGGTATACTAATTGTTATAACAATTAGGGTTGCCAAGTCCTTACCCTCTGTATACCGGGGGAGTCCAGCGCTGGTCCGGGAGTGTGCACGCGCACACGAAGCGCGCACCGCAACCACGTCGGGCACGCCGGGGGCGGGGGCACAATCATCCGAGGGAAAACCATAAAGTTTTTCCTCGGATGACCGCAGCCCCGCCCCCAATGCACCCTACGCAACTGCGTCAGTTCCAGGTGATGTGCTGACACCAGGCATGTCGCGTGCTTTGGGGGTGGGGTTCCCCCGGGGCCCAATCCGCCGCCGGCGGGTAACGGGCCTCTCGGATGGGGGTTTCCCCGCCCCCTGGGAGGACTTGGCAAGCCTAATAACAATATTCAGTTGCCAACAAAGAAACAAGCAACCCAGTGGTGGGGGAGGACATGGTTGCTGAAGATACAAGGGCAGGGGGACATGGCTGCCTATAGGCAGGACTGGGGAAATTCTGAACTTTCCCATCCACATTGCAGCCATCCTGGCTTTACTGTGATCTTTCCCAAAACTTCAGAGTACAGCAGAGTTGGGAAATATCAGAGAACAGCTGGGAAAACCCTGCAAAGTGAACATATGCACCAAGATGCTATGGGAAAGTGGGAGGTGGATGGGAACACTTCCCAATAGCATTGTACCAGGGGCAAATAACCTGTGTGGAAATAGCAATAGGAAAGGGTCTCTGAATTTCCAGCTTTCATTTTAAAAGAAGAACGTTTGAGCCCCTTTCCTTTTGAAGAGATGCAGTTCCCCTTATATCTGCACAATGACAAGGGCTAGAGATTTATGGTTTCAAAAAATGAAAGCTTCAGATTTCAGAAAGCCTAGTAGACAGATTTATATAATGCTATAATACTAAAATGATAGTTGTGTAGGGGGCCGGCTCCTGACAGAGGACTGTGACAGGGAAAATGCAGGGAAACCTGCAATATGGAATCCCCACTGCTGCTGCAGTTGCTGTTACAACAACACACACAAGCCCATCCCCACATGGAAAACTCCTGAAACAGTTAAATTTATTACCTTATTTTCTTGGCCTGTCTCCTATTTAATTCCCCAACAGTGCAATCTCCCACAGACTAAGAATTTCTACAGCTAGCTATATAAACATGGCTTTTGTTTTTAAAAGATTGAGTTGCCTTATTGTGGAAAGGTCCAAGTGCTCTGAGCTACCAAGAAAAAGTTATTCTCTGCATGTTATAATCTAGTTCTTTTTACAGAAAGCAGTCAACGTTTAGGCTTTGACTTTCTTGTGCTTCTTATAAGCTTTGTTAAGTAGCTCTTACAGGCTCCCTTCTCCTAGAGCCATAAATTAGTAAAAGAATGAAAAGCAGCAGGGAATAACTGAGATGCCTTTTATTTCTGTTGCTTCTTGATGCTAAACCACAGAATCTAAAATAAATTAAAGCAATGATAAGGGAGGAATTTTACATGACACTAATGCAATCGGAGTGGATGATCTTGCTGTAGGCCACTTTTTTCCCTTTAACATTCAGTTGGTTAAAAGATATGGGTTAGAAAGATATTTCCAGCACCAAAGAATAAAATGGCATTTTAGAGACATATTGTGACAAAAGCTTTTGTAAGCATCAACACTCAGTCCTGTGTGATTTGCTTTCCTCTTTAGAATGTTCAAACAAAATCACATCATAACCTGTATCTGCTGTATACACATACCTATATATCTAATTCCCAACTGTGCCCCCTATGTGTGGATACTTATTTCCGCAGATAGGGGGCACATGGAGGGTAAAGAGATTATTCTGCACATTTGGGACACTCCTAGGTTTGCAGAAAAAATCCTAATCTTAGCAGAAATCTATTGGGGGGGGGGGGTTAAATTGCCTTGAAATAAAAAAGCATTGTCTGCGCATGTGCAGACAATGCACTTACCGTTGGAGCTGGGATCCAGCCGCCATGATGGAGGATGCTGGGACTGGCTCCTTGCCCGGTGGTAGTGGTGGTGGATGCCTGGAGTGGCTCCTTGCTCAGCTATGGTGACAACAGATGCCAGGAGATGATGCGGGCTTGGCCACCACAGCAGATCACACCAGTTGCCACCCCAGACTGGCTGTCATCGTGGAGAACTCCAAGAGCTGCTCCTGGCCCAATTGGATGGCAGAGGACTCCAGAAGAGTCTCTGGAGCCAGCTGCAGATATGGAGGATGCTGGGAGCCGCTCTGGGCTCAGAGCCACTCCCAGGGACTGTCGCTGCCAGGCATAAGGTGGGTAGTGAGGCCTGGAGTGCTTCCCAGTATCCTCTGCTAGGGCTATCCCCAGAGCCACTCCTAGAGGCCTCCAGGGTGGGAGACACCTTAGAGGGGCCCAGCAGCTGGGAGAAGCATAGGGATCACTGCCCTTGATGGTTGGAGGAAGGCTTGGTGGGCCCAGCAGCTGGGAACTATGCAGGACTTCCTGTTGTTGAAGGTGGGTTGGAAAATCACTAGAAAATTAATAGCAACATTGTTAGCAATTGCACGAATAACATTAGCCCAATATTGGAAAAATAAAAATCAACCTACTCTGCAATGTTGGCAAAACAGAATCTGGGAACACTTTGTATATGGTAAAATAGTCTCTTACCAAAAAGATTTTCAAGAAACTTGGTTCCCAGCACTGGAATATCTAGCAGAAGTGATTCCAAACAACTCTTATTACAAAGATCTGTTATATTTTTTAAAAGGCTCTTACGGGTTGAGAATGTTGATTATTGCATGGTATTAATATGTGTTCTGAATGTACTGTTGAATATATTGTTCAGAATAATAAAACACTTATTTAAAAAAAAGGTGGGTTGGGGGGAGAAGGTGTGGTGGGCCTGGCAGCTGGGAGCCATGCAGGCTTTGCTGCTACAGGCCATCAACACTGGTTGGGGGGGGGGGGAGACTTAGCAGGCCTAGCAGTGAAAGGGAGAAACAGCTTTGGCAGGCTGTTGCTGATGGGTGGTGCAAGACCCCCAAGGATAGCAGCAGCAATGGTAATTAAGGCAGGGAGAGGGATTACCCCCCCACACACACACACACGCAAGTCTTGTGGGCCCTCACTTGGTGGGAAGAGAGCAAGGGTGGGGGCAAGTGAATGCAAAGGGTGGGGGTAGTAGAGAGCCAAGGGTGGGGATAGGTGGGAAGAGAGCAAGGGTGGAGGATGAGTGAATGCCAAGGGGGGATAGTGGAGTGCCAAGGGTGGGAGTGAGTGAATGCCAAGGGTGCAGAGGTAGTGGAGTGCCAAGGGTGGGAGTGCCAAGGGTGGGGGTGAGTGATAGGGAGATCAGCAAGAGTGGGTGAGTAGAGCAAGGATGGGGGTAGGCGGGAAAGCAGCAAGGGTCAGGGGTGAATGAAGTGCTAAGGGTGGTGGGGAGAGCTGCAAAGGTGAGGGTGAGTGAAGTACCAGGGCTGGGTGGTAGGTAGGGAGAGCAGCAAGGGTTGGATAGACTGATGGAGAAAATGGGAAAGGACAAAAGAGATGAGGGGTAGATTGACAGATAAGGTGAATGGAAGAAAGGAGTGAAATAGGGGCAGGTTGGCAGATAAAGGAAATGAGAGAAGGGGGAAAATAGGGGTAGGTTATCACAGAAGGGGGTAGTTTGACAGAGAAGGGATGAAAGGGGCAGAGGATGGACATAGGTAGATAAGGGAACGGGTAGAAAGAGGGGGAAGACTGATAGAGAAAGAGGAAGAGGGAAGGAAGCAAAGAGGGGGAAGGGATTCACAGTCTCCGCAAGTTTCTTCCCGGTCCCCACTTGTCTTATATTCTAATAGCGAAGTCGAGATATCGTTGGATACTTAAATCTGGTCAATGGAACTGTGAATGGGCAAAACGGATCTTTTATAAACCTGAAAAGGGTCCTAGGTATGTGGGAAAATGTGAAATCTAAAATAAATTAAAAATACACTGGACAGCTTTAAAAAAATCCAAAAATGATCAAAGGAGCACATGTAGCTTTAAAAACTGGATTCCCTGCTAGGCAACCACAGTATTCCAAGCTATATTCTGTCAGTAAAAGGCAGGAGGGGGACAGTGCCCTTTCCAGGCCTATTTTGGCCTTTGAGGGAGAAGAAGAAGAAAAACAGATTGGATTTATACCCTGCCCTTCACTATCCAAAGGAGTCTCAGAGCATTTTACAATCTCCTTTCCCTTCCCCTCCCCACAACAGACACCCTGTGAAATAAATGGGGCTGAGAGAGCTCTTTTGAGAACTGCACTTGAGAGAACAGCTTTGAGAGAACTCGTGATTTACCCAAGGTGACACCAGCAGCTGCATGTGGAGGAGTGGGGAATCAAACCCAGTTCTCCCAGATTAGAGTCTGCACTCTTAACCACTACACCAAACTGAGCTCCCACACCAAAGGGATCCTTGGGGCCAGGCCTGACAAGGATTGCTAACTTCAGGTTGGGAAATTCCTAGAGATTTAGTGGTGGAGGTTGAGGAGGACAGGGTTTGAGGAAGGGAGAGGTCTCAGCTGGATATAATGCCACACAGTCCACCTTTCAAAGCAGCCATTTTCTCCAAGGGTACAGGTCTCTGTTATCTGGAGTTCAATTGTAACTATGAGGGATCTCCAGGTCTCACCTGGAGGCTGGCAACCCCAGGCCTAGCAGCATTCTCTGGGAGATTTAATACCACCTGACTTTAGGGATACCAGACCTCCTGGTGGGGGTGAGGGTCCCACACTTTCAGGCCCCACTTTTCCGCCACCAGACACCTGGCTGGGGGGGGGGTTTACCCCCCACAGGGAAGAATGCTGGAAATTAATACAACGTTCCTACGTGACCTGAAGTGACATCAGGACGTTGGGGACGATGCACTGGTTTTTGGGGAAAACTCTACAGTAGAAGCTAATTCTACCTAGAGTTTTTGCCCAAAAAGCAGATCATCCCCCCATGTCCCTGACATGCCTACGTCACTTCCCTGTCACATAGGCATGTCACATTTATTTTCGGTGTTCCTCCCCGCTCCCGGTAAGTTCACCCCCCATTCCCCGCCAGCTGGTCCAAAGGACCTGGCAACCCTACCAAACTTGCATGACTCAACCAGGCCTAGCTGTTTGCTACTGTTCAGCAGCAGCCACCCTTTGAAAACCAATGTGGTCTAGTTTTTAGAGCTTCAGCTTAGGGGATCTGCAAGACCCGGGTTCAGATCTGCATCTTGCTGTGGAAGTTGAGTGGGTGATTTTGGACCAGGCACATATTTTCAGCCTAACCTACCTCACAGGGCTGATGTGCAGATCAAAAGGAGAATAGAATAATGTAAGCCACTTGTCCCCACTATGGAGAAAGAAAGTAGTTTCCCTAGGTAAAGGCTGCAGGGAAGGGGGTGGAGATGGAAAACTGAAGACAGAAGGGCAGATAAAAGTAGGTTGGCTGTTGGGTGGAAGAAGACAGGGTTGCCAAGTCCAGGTTGGGAAGTTCTTGGAGATATGAGGGGTGGCACCTGGGGAGCCTGGGATTTGAGGAGGGGAGGTACTTCGGAAGGGTATAATGCCATAGTCTCCATCCTCCAAAACAGCCATTTCCTCCTCAGGAACCACTTTTGCCAACCTCCAGATGAGGGCTGGAGATTATCCAGAATTACAATTCCTCTCCAGATGAAAGAGATCAGTTGCACTGGAGAAAGTGGCTGCTTTGGAGGGTGGAGTCTATGGAATTATACCCTGCTGAGGTTGCTTCCCTCCCCAAGCCAACTGTCCCAATGCTTCACCCCCAAACCTCCAGGAATTTCCCAGCCTGGAGCCAGCAACCCTAAGGGGAATTGATCTCTGTAGTTGAGATATCCGTTGTGATTCCTCGAGAGCTGCCACTGCCACTACGGCTGTAGGGGGGGAAGCAGATGGGTGGCTGGGAGCACCTCCGACACTGCCGCTGCTGTAGGGGGGGGGGAAGAAGCAGTTCGGAGGACAGGAGAGTGATGGGGCAGAAAGAGAGTGATGGGGTGGGGGGGCAGAAAGAGAAAGAGTGATGAGGCAGGGAGGCAGAAAAAGAAAGTTATGAGGTGGGGAGGCAGAGAGCGATGGGGGCAGAAAGAGAGGAAGTGAAAGTCATGGTGTAGAGTTCAAGTGAACGGCTTACGAGAGTTCAGTATGACATGGTCTATCCTGTTCTTGAACTTCAGAAGAGGATTCTCCAAGTCGTGAGCTTGAGAAGCTGCACGTTGTGATGCAGAATCTGTCCCTTCCTGCAAGGAGGAGATTCGCGACTGGAGGAAAATGTATGAAGGAGCCCTTGGAGAGATGGAGCAGAATGGGGAACCAATGTTGCCGGGGCCACCATGGAGTCACTAAGAGGCAATGAGGTTTCTCCTGCATTATTTTGACTAATACTCTGGTGATTAATGGAATCGGAGGGAAGAGGAACATGTACATGCGTGACCACGGGACAAGGAGACCGTCGCCTAGAGACAGGGGATCGATCCCCGCTCTTGAACAGAACATATGACATTTCCTGTTGTGGCGTGTAGCAAATGCGTCCATCTCCGAATGGCCCCATAGGTGAAAGATCGACTGGAGGTATTGCCAGTTGATCTCCCATTCGTGCTACGATGCACCACCCCTGCTCAGGAAGTCTGCTTGAACGTTCAGAGTCCCCTTGAGATGGGCGGCTTTCAGGGACGTGCCCCACGACAGACAGTCTTCCCATATTTCCAGGGCTAGATGACATAGTCCCCTGGATACCATGCCTCCCTGTCTGTTGATATAGCAGAGGGCCGTGGTGTTGTCCGTGAGGACAGTGACTACCTGCTGAGCCACAAGGTGTCGAAAGGACCTGAGTGCGTACTGCACTGCCAACAGTTCTAGGAAATTGATGTGATGGTGGGCTACTTGGGATTCCCAACGAGCCCCAACACAAAGTCCTTTGAGATGTGTGCCCCATCCCCAAAGGGACGCATCTGTGGTTAACATGATCGTGGTCTGGGGTGGGTGGAATGGAGCTCCCACTAGAAGATTCACAGGGTCCGTCCACCAGAGGAGGGAGTGCAGGACAGGCTGTGGGATGATTTAGACGGAGGGATTGGGGATGACGCCGTGGACGGAACTTCCTGACAAACCACAGCTGCAATGGTCGCATGTGTAGCCTGGCACAGACAATGATATTGGTGGTATCTGCCATCAAGCCTAGCAGCCGCTGGACTTGCTTTACAGTGGCCGTTCCCGTATCGCGTACGTGATTCTGAGGTCCATGATGGGACGGAGGCCTCCGTCCTTTTGCGGTACCATGAAGTAGCAAGAGTAGAAGCCCGTATGATGTTGGGCTAATGGCACTGGCTGGATTGAACCTCTTGTAAGAGGATGACAGAAGGAGATGTGACGACGACACGAGCAGTTGTAGGGATGTGGGCGAACTCTATAAGGTATCCCAACTCGATTATGGAAAGGACCCAGCAGTCCGACATGATGAGCCTCCAGGCTGAAAGGTAGGGGGCTAAACGAGTAGGGAACGACGAAATGGAGTTGGAGTCAAAGACTGTTTAGGAGTCTTGGGAGCTTTAGATCTAGATTGGGAGGCAGATGAGAACTTAGGCTTTCCCATATAAGGGTGTGATGAACTGCTCGATGATCTTTGCCAGTAAGACTTAGAAGGAGATTTTGACAAGGGTCTACAGGAACACTGTTTGGTCCAAAGTTTGCCTTTGCTATGTTTGGTGGTAGGTGAGACACCCAGACTACGGGATGTCTTGATGCTCTTATCCAGCTCTTGAAGCATAGTGTCTGTGGTAGAGCTCAAGAGGCCGTCACCTTCAAAGGGAAGATTTTCAACAATGGTTTTGGTATCTGGCTGTAAGGCCGAAGAGCATAGCCATGCATGCCTATGTAAAGCAACCAACGATGTGGGGGTCTTAGTTGCGGAGTCCAGCAAGTGTTTGGAGACATTAAGTTGGTGCTCAGCCAGAAGCATACCTTCCTTCTGGATCCATTTAGCCTGATGACTGCTGACACTCGGGAGAGTAGAGAGAAGTTCTGACATTTGTTCCCATAGGGCAAACTGATAGCACTCCATTGCAGGCAGCATAATTAGCAGCCTTAATCCCCATAGCTCCTGTGGTGTAAAACTTTCTTCCAAAAGCATCCAGTTTCCTTCCTTCTTTGTCTCAAGGGGTAGAATGGCTGCTCTCTCCTTTATTAGAAGAGGTCACGACTAACAAATTCGGCTTCGGATGGGTTAAGAGGAATTCAGCTCCCGACTCCTGGATCTTGTACATGTGATCCAGTCTTTCATTGGAAATCGGGACAAAAAACGATGAGATCAGGGATCCTTGGCTGTTTTTAGGAGGACCGAGGTCATGGGGAGGGCGACCGATGCTGAGGTGTCCATCTGGACGATGTCAAAGATGAAGTCCGTGACAATTGGTGGCGGCTGGATGGTGGACAAAGCCAATTTATCAGCCATACGTTTGACAAAGTCCCCGTAAGATTTGACATCCTCTGATGGGGAAATGGGTAGATCATCCTTGACCTGTTGTGGTGGGGATGGTTGCAATGGTGGGTGTGGACTCTCCTCGCTCGATTGGGAATCAGAAGAGCTGGAGCAGTCCGAAAGTTCAGAAAATGAAATCTGGAGGATTGGCGTCGAATTCCAGTTCCAGGAATTGTTTCGGTGCTGACGACTGGA
Organism: Gekko japonicus; assembly: GCF_001447785.1. Taxonomy (NCBI): domain Eukaryota; kingdom Metazoa; phylum Chordata; class Lepidosauria; order Squamata; family Gekkonidae; genus Gekko; species Gekko japonicus. The sequence goes on along the minus strand of NW_015177015.1, from coordinate 896,782 downwards.
GGCTGGAACCTTTAGTGATCGGTCTCAATTGCAGTGGTTTAACGAATTTCGATGCCGAGGAAGGGTCTCGGTACCGGGAAATCTGTGAGGATGCGGATTGGTGATCCCACTCGACAGGGGTGTGTGGGGGAAGCCATGGCATCAATCCCGGGAAGGGGTAAGCCCCGTACAGATATTGCCATTGCCGTTGATCCCATGATGGGGGCTGGAACGACATCGGAGATCGATCTCAATCATCGGGTCTGACGGGTGGTGAGGAGATGATGGGATGGGTCCCTTGTTCCCGATGAAGGCTCTTGATACCGGGAGATCACTCCGGATCGGAGTCGATGGATTGGTCGGGGCGAAACGAAGGTGACCGAAGTGCACCTTGTGATTGCCCTCAACTCAATGAGGCAAGCGAAGCAGCTCTAGACTGAGTGTCAGTCTCAGTTCAGTGAGGACTCAATGCTTTATCGAGAGAGCGTTTCTTGTGCTTCTTATGCTTGCTGAGTCGAATGTCCTTGCCTGTCTTCCGGATCTTGAAAGGGTTATGGGCTTCGGACTGTTGCGCCTGAATCGGGCGCACGGGCACCATTTTTTTGGTATCGATTGGGGCCGATGTCAAAGACAGAACGGCTGCCGATTCCAATGCAGACGTCAACATTGAAGCGTGCCTGGACGTGTCTTGTGACGAAGACGCCACCGAAGACAGCACTGCTTTCCATTAGCACCACATGGAGTCTCGCTGCCCGATTCTTCCTGGCCTGTTTGGAGAACTTTGAGCAGTGGGAGCAAGAGTCAACATGGTGTGATTCCCCAAGGCACAGGAGACAAAGAGAGTGTCCGTCGGAGGGGGCAATTTTTCTGCCACTAGTCCACTGAAGAAACCGCACCTCGCAGCCATAGGCCGGAGGGAGGGGAAGAGAGTGTCTTCGCGGAGGCGGAGATAGTCCAAACTGAAAAACTAACTAAATAACTTTCCTTAACTAACTAATCGAGGTAAGAAGAAAAAGAAGGCCTAAAGGCCAACAAACTTTACCGATCAAGGCGTAGATGTCCTACCAGCGCGGCGGTCAAGATCCTCGTGCCCTCCCCCTAGTCATGCGCAGTGGAGCCTGGCATGTTACTGGGGAGCGGGCGCAAAAATCCCTTTTGCTTTCCATTATACCCATTGGGGTCAGCAGAGGTGCACTATATCCCAGAGGTGTGATGCACAGAGACCTCGAAGAAGATCTGTAGTTTTCTCACAAACCAACGACAGAAGCCAACTTTAAGCTATTTGTCCTGGGGTACCTGTGTATTTTCCTCCATGGAGCAAATAGAAGCTGTAGGGGGAGGTTTACATAGGAAAATGACATGGGCAGAAAGAGTTGCCTAGAGCTGTCACCCTGATCTGACCTCCCCTGGGCTGCTGTTGCCATTTTTAAAATTTTTGATCTTGTTGTAGTTACTCCTTTAGTCCCCTTTGGTTTCTGAGTCCTTTTCATATTGCTGCATGTTTCTGTGCTTTGCTTCACATGTGAGCCAGAGAACAGATATTGTAATATAAACAATAAGTTCTATAACCTGTAGGTACTATGTTAGAACAACCATGCAGTTTTCTATGCTGCCTGATTAAAAATGTATTTTGGAGCGTCTTGTTAGTACTTTGCTTAATGGGTTGGATTCCACAGAAGATTTCCACAGGTGGACGGGATTTCCTTCCTTGGAATGTACCTTTCTTGCCTCCCCCTTCCTACTGCAACCGAAAACATTCCCCAAATGGTGGGAGATGTGATACCCAGGAACGACTGGGGGGAAGGAGTTAGAGGTTTGTGGCAGGAGGAGGAAATTGGCAAAAATCTTCCCCCTTTTGCCTGCAGATATACTCTGGGATTCAAGCCAATGGGTTGTCCAATATCACCTCTTGATTCCCAACTGCTGTTGATCACCATGAGGCAAACACTATTCCTATTGTGTGCTTTCATATGTTTTGCACTTTTGATTTAAACAATAAAGCTGCCAAAGGAGGAAAACTGTGTTTCTTTGTTAGGATAGTATCAGCTTCATGTGTCAATATTTCTCTTCCCCATGCACTCTGCTCTAGTTTATTTTTTTAAACACTTTGGCTTCTTTTAAGGATGCTTGAGTTCCAGAGCAAACCAGCAAGTACCAATCGATCAACTCAACTGCATGCTGGGTTGATTGCATTTGCTATGTCTAGCGGCAGACAAAGTTTTCTCAAAACATTTAACCTGTAAGCGGACCCTCCTAGACTTATGTTTTTATTGTAAACATGCAATTAATCACTCTAATTGCTCTATTACCCAGAAACCTCAATGTATTATAGAAAAAGAAAATTAAAAAATGACAGTCCAAATACCTAGAGGGTTTAAAAGCCTCATGTGGTAAAGAAAAAGAACAGCTTGTTTAAAAACGTTTGCACAGAGGCAAAAGTGAGAAGCTCTATTACCTTGTTCTGCAAGAAAAAAAACTGCAATGCTAAGCTTCTAGCTTCTCTTACATTACAGTTTGGAGGTACAGTACCCAGACGGCGCTGTATGTCTTGGCTTTTTTCTTGGAATAGTTGTTAATGTCTGTCAGATAGCACAAACCTCCTTTTAAAAACTCGTGATCTCTTCCCCAAACCCATCTCTGTGTAGAGCTGCGGGACCCTGGCCTTGATGCCAAGGAAATGAAGAACAGTGTGGCAAATGAAGTTCAGTTTTGCTAAGTGTAAGGTGATGCACATTGGGATAAAAAATCCTAACTTCGAGTATAGGCTGATGGGGTCTGAACTTGCTGAGACTGAGAGGGAAAAGATCTTTGGGTCATAGTGGATATCTCAATGAAAGTGTCAACCCAGTGTGCTGCAGCAGTGAAAAAGGCATACTCTGTGTTAGGGATTATTAGGAAAGGGATTGAGAATAAAATAGCCAGTACTGTAGTACCCCTATATAGATGTATGGTGCCACCTCATTTGGAATACTGTGTACAGTTCTGGTCACCATATCTCCAAAAGGACACTGCAGAGCTGGAAAAAGTGTAGAGGAGGCAACCAAGATGATTAGGGGGTTGGAGCACCTCTCCTATGAGGAAAGGCTAAAGAGTCTGGGACTTTTCAGTTTAGAAAAGAGATTAATGGGGGACATGATAGAGATTTATAAAATTATGCATGAGGTGGAGAAAGTTGACAGGGAATTTTTTTCTCCCTCTCCCAAAATACTAGAACTTGAGGGTGTCCACGGAAACTGATGGGCAGTAGGTTCAGGATGGGCAAAAAGAAATACTACTTTACACAGAGAGTGATTAAAATGTGGAATTTACTGCAAGAGGATGTAGTGATGGCCACAGGAATAAACAGCTTTAAAAGGGGATTAGGTAGATTCGTGGAGGATAAGTCTACCAATGGCTACTAGCCATGGTGACTGTGGGGATTATCCACATTCAGAAGCCCTAAGCCTTTGAATCCCAGAGACAGGAGGCAGCATCAGGGAAGGCCTTGGCCTCTATGTACTGTTATTGGCCCTCTAGAGGAACTGGTTGGCCACTGAGTGAGACAGGATGCTGGGCTAGATGGACCCTCACTGGTCTGATCCAGCAGGGTTCAGAATCATAGAATCATAGAGTTGGAAGGGGCCATACAAAACATCTAGTCCAGGGGTGGCCAAACTTGCGTAACATAAGAGCCACATAGAATAAAAGTCAGATGTTTGAGAGCTGCAAGACATAAACAAATATCACACAAACATTTTTAAATTGAAAAAATGCAAATTGGCTTTTTAACATTAAATGAGATGGCCAAAAATAAAAACAAAAGGGGTAAAACCAGATATTGATAATGATATTTGTTTGCTAATGATATTTGTTTGCTAATGATAATGAGCAAAAGAGAGAAACAAAGAAAGCAAATAGATGGGGGAGGGAGGAAGAGGTGGAAAGAAAGCAACTTTAATTTTAAATGTGTCCTCCAAGCCCCCACCTGCTGGCTGGCTTGGCAAAGGAATTTAAATAGACAAATTCCTTCTCCAAGCCAGCCAGCGGGGGTGGGTGGGTTACCTTTAAGAATGCATTTAAAGTTGCTTTCTTTCTCTGCTCCCCTCCACCTCAAGCATACCCAGGGAGGGGAACACTGGCTGGGGAAGGGAAGACCGATCAGGGTGGCATGCCTGCCCTTTGCTTCTCCAGCCGCCCTGCCGGGAGCCACACAATATGTATGAAAGAGCCACAAGTGGCTCCTGAGCCTCAGTTTGGCCGCCTCTGATCTAGTCCGACCCTCTGCCCAATGCAGGACCAGTCTAAAGCATCTCTGACAAATATTTGTCCAGCCTCTTCTTGAACGCTGTCAGTGAAGGGGAGCTAACCACCTCCCTAGGCAGCTGATTCCACCTTTGAACCACTCTGACCGTGAAAAAGGTTTTTCCTAATATCAAGCCGATACCTTTCTGTATGTAATTTAAACTCATTGCTTCAGGTCCTGTCCTCTGCTGCCAACTGGAACAGCTCCTTGCCCTCCTCCAAATGACAGCCTTTCAAATATTTAAAGAGAGCAATCATGTTCCCCCTCAATCTCCTCTTCTCCAAACTAAACATTCCCAAGGCCCTTAGCCTTTCCTCGTAGGGCTCAGTCTCCAGACCCCTGACATCCTCATCACTCTCTTCTGCACTCTCTTGATTTTGCCCACATCCTTTTTGAAGTGAGGCCTCCAGAACTGCACACAGTACTCCAGGTGTGGCCTGACCAAGGCAGTATACAGAGGGGCTGTGACCTCCTGCAATTTCGATGCTATGGACCTTTTAATACAACCCAAGACTGAATTTGCCTTTTTTACCACCGCAGCACACTGACTGCTCATATTTAGTTTACAGTCCACTCTTACCCCAAGATCTCTTTTGCATACACTACTCCCCAGAAACGTATCCTCCATCCAGTATTTGTGCTTGACATTTTGTGGCCCAGATGTAATACTGTGCATTTATCTTTCTTGCATGTGTCTTTCTTGCAAACCCATTCAAAATTATTACCAAATCTTTTCAAACATGGTTCCTGTTGGTCTCATATTGGAAAATGAGTTCAGTGCCTATGGGAGCACATTTTATTACTATTCTTAGCTTATTTTAACTGCAGTGGAAGAAAAACCAAATATAGAGATTAAGCAAACTAAAGATTGATTTAGTATGCCCCCAAAGTAGAGGACGCCAAAAAGCACTTTCTCATGTCAGCACTCCATGTGAGAGATGCATGGTTTAAAGGGCTCTTAAGCCCACATGTAGATCCAGATGTTCATGGAATCTGTACACCGTCCAGGATGGTACCCACCTGGCATATGCAATGCTGGTGTGCAGATGCTGCATGCACATGATTCACTGTGCAGTTTAGGAAGCTCTTAGCTGTTAATTTGCCAGTGGGAGTGACAACACTGTTTAAGTTGTTTTGATGGTCTTCACATAGGGACTACAACTTAAAATCAGGCTGCGTGTGGGCAGATTTTTGCGTGCTGCCAGTTCTAACCTGTTTCAAATTACCTATCTCTGTGTTACTAGTTTAGAAGTAGTGACTGACTTCTATTGGATCCTAGTTTTAGATCCTTTCTCTAGCACTTGCTTAAATCGTAAAAGAAACCTTTCAAACATATTTATACCAATCACAGATCAACAAAGTATACCAATATGGCAGTGGGCAAACTGTACAACTGTAGAATGAAAAACATTGCCACCTTCATAACTATATTTTGCAGAACCAAACACTTCAGTTTGAGTCCAGTCACATTTCACATAAGTTTTCACTAAGAAACTTCTCAAAAGTTTGAAAGTTATAATTATTTCAAACACACTTTTCCCAAACACAATTATTTCAAACACATTATTTCCTCTTTCCTTTCCCTGAAAGTTAGAGTTACCAGATGTCCTCCTTATAGAGGACATGTCCTCTTTTTTTGGTGTCTGTCCTCCTTTGAGCTCTTTTAAAAAACTGATTAAATTGTTCTCTTTTGGGGTTGGAATCTCTCTATATAACAATTCTGTTTTCGAGTGGCAACATTCCATGAGCTCCCTCAGCCATTGGCCCGTCAGCCACCACTCAAGAGTTCTCGTGTGCCATTGGCCAAGTGCTGGGTCTGCTCCTCTTCCCCACCCACTCCCCCTTCAGCCACTGTGTCGTCAGAATTACTGGCAAACGGCTTTCTCTTTTGACGAAGACGCTTTTCCTGCTTGCCTCCTGTGTGGGAATAACTTTCCCCTCAGTGGCTATTGGTAGGTGTCATGAAATGGCAGTTACCTGTGTTTGTAAGATGGCTGTGGTTCTTTGTTTAAAATGTTCCCCCATAAGGTTTAATTGAGCTGTTGTTCCAGAGAGGGGCCTGCAGGGGTGTCACTCACTGGGTTGAATGGGGCTTCCTCATCTGATGGCCTACAGTTCTCAGCTGCCCCAAGGCCAAAAAGTGCAGGAAAACAGGGACTGTCCCAAGGCAGTCTTTGTCCCTGGGAGGCAGCAGAAATTACCACTTCATAGTCAGCTGGACTGGGGAATGAATGGAAGTTTCCCTGCTCTCTTGGACAAGAGAGAAAGGCTGAAGTATAGCCAGAGGCTGGTCCAAAAAATGATCCTATTCTGAGCCCACAACCTCCAGCGGTAGAGAGTATTGTGTGTAGGG
>NW_015177015.1:886940-889398 GCF_001447785.1 Gekko japonicus | reverse complement strand
GGTTGTTGTGCAAGTCAAAAGGGGGAGAGGAGAATTATGTAAGCTGCTTTGGTCTCCACTGCGGAGAAAGACTACTTTTCCTCCTGGGGAACCATTTTTGCCAATCTCCAAGTGAGGGCTGGAGATCATTCAGAATTACAACTGCTCTTCAGATGGCAGAGATCAGTTCCCCTGGAGAAAATGGTGGACTCTGTGACAGTCAGGGTTTCAGAGCATGGAAGAGGCTGCATGTGTGTGAGCGGGGAAATGGAAAGCTGAAGAGAAAGGGGGGAATAAAAGTAGGTTGATGATTGGCTGAGAAGGAGATAGGGTTACCAACTCCAGGTGGGAGATTCTTGGAGATTTGAGGGATGGAACCTGCAGAGGCTGAGGTTTGAGGAGGGGTGGGACCTCAAACAGGTACAATGCTATAGACTCCACCCAACCAACCATTTCTTCCTGGGTAACAATTGTTGCCAATCTCCAGGTAAGGGCTGGAGAACCACTCTCCCAACCTTTTGGGGAACCACTGTTGCCAGTCTCAGGAGAGGGGTGGAAATCACTCAGAATTAAAACTGATCACGAGGAGGGAGGGGGGAGGAGATGCAAAACTTAAATCAGAGGGGCAGATAATGGTAGGTTAATGCTTGGCTGGGAAGGAGATAGGGTTGCCAACTCCAGGTTGGGAAATTCATGGAGATTTATGGGGTGGAGCCTGGAGAGGGTGAGGTTTGAGGAGGGGTGGGACCTCAGACAGGTACAATGCCATAGACTCCACCCTCCTAACTAGCCATTTCTTCCTGGGTAACAATTGTTGCCAATCTCCAGGTAAGGGCTGGAGATCACTGAAAATTACAACTGCTCTTCAGGTAGCAGACTTCAGTTCCTCTGGAGAAAATGGTGGACTCTGTGTCATTATACCCTGCTGAGGTCACCACAGCACATTGATGCTGAGTGCCCAAGGCCTTGGCACTCTCCCAGAGCCTCTTTCTAGAGCTCGTATTTATTTCGACAATGGGCCTTATTCCTAATGTTAGGAATATTCCTAGTTAGTAGCAGTGTTAGGAATATTCCTAGTTAGTAGCTTAAATAGCAGGAGTATTTAAAATTAGATTTGCCATAGTGATCAGTTGCTTGAACTAGTCAGTCGGAAAATATGTCCTCTTTTTACTTTTCAAAACATGGTAACCGTACTGAAAGCCCCTATAGCTTCTCCCTTTTTCCTGCTTCCTTCTCTCCTTCTCACCTATCAGCCAGCCTACCTACATCTCCCCTGCCTTCAGCTTTCCCTCCTTACCTTCCCCGACAGCCTCTCCCTGGGAAAACAGCACAGTTCTAGCTGCTGAGGCAGGGTGGGCCTGGTTTTGTGGTGCTGGCTGCCAGGACAGAACGGAAGCCCTGATGAGTCCTTCTGCCTCAGAAACCAAAATAGTCAAGGAAAGCCCCCCCCCCCTTTACTGAGAGAAAACATGCCTGTTGTGGTTACCTAGCAATGGCCCTGAGTGCACCTGTGTCTTAAAACTACAGACACTCCTTTTATTATTTTGGTTTTTTAACCCCCCCAATGTGTGTGTGTGTGTGTGTGTATTAGATCAGAGGTGCCAAACATGTGGCCTGGGGGCCAGATCAGGCCCCCAGAGGGCTTCTATCAGGTCCGCAGTGGAACTGGCTGTCTTCTGCTGCTTCTTCCACTTCTGCTGCTGCTGCATCATCGTAGGTTTGCAACTTACAGATATACACCTGAACAGCATATTCAAGATAGCAACAGCACAGACATTTTGATGCAGTAATTCAGAGCAAGAGGTGTCAGTTATCAGGCACTGTTAAATAAACAAAATATTGCAAGAATGCTAATGTTTTAAACATGTTTTTATTTTAAGTAAAAAAACACCCTTTGTGTCCTTTGGCCCCGGTCACACAAGAGGTTTTGGGCCAGGAGAGGGACGGATCGGGGCCGCAGCAAACGGGCGTGATCCCACCGCAACATCTGGGAAGCTGTGGTAAGAAATATTAGAAAGATGGAAGGTTTGGGTTTAAAATGAACAAAATAGTTTACAAAATCAATGTACCCATCTCTGTCATTGCTAGAAAAACAGCTGACAGCCATAAGCCTGTCTCACTACACCAGACCATGATTCTTTTGAAGCCCTTTTTGCTCTAAGCAGAGTGTTCCTCTCAGTGTATGCAACATTCCATTCCCAGCCCCAGGTGTGAGACTTACAATAAGCAGTTGGTCAGGAAAGCCAGTTTGGGAAGTGACAGACCCCAATTTCCTAGGCAATAAAATGTGTGGCCATTTGGGCAGCTGATAGACTTCAATCCAAAATGCAAACTAAATTCCTGGGATACAGAATTTCACACAAACCCCGCTTTAATCTCAGCAATAACGCCAAAAGGACAGTTTGTTTGAATCAATATGAGTATGAGACCTATAATTTAAAGACAATAGCAATTGCAGCTGGACCCTAATCCAATATGC
>NW_015177015.1:873708-886667 GCF_001447785.1 Gekko japonicus | reverse complement strand
AAAAAGATATATAAGAAGAGAGACCTTTGCTTGGAGTGTCTCTGGCCAGCGCTCAGCGTTTCCAAACTTGCACCTTCCGCCTTTGGTAAGGAGGCACACTCAGAGGACACGAACCAGAGGGGGGGGTGTTGGAACACATTTTCTTACAACAGAAGCGTTGTGCACCCGTTCTCGATCCACCCCTTCCGCCCAAACCCCGCAGCAAAAAAGAACCACCTACTGAGGTGGTTCTTTCCGAAAGGCTGCATCAATGCTGGCTGTGGGATCGCCGGCACACGTTTCCGCCGGCGCATCCCCGGCTCCTGGCCGAACTGCGCATGCTCAGACATGCGCAGTTCGGCAGCCTCCCTCTCCCGACTGTCACTTCCTCCCCGGCATCTGATCGTGCCAGGGAGCAACGGCGCCGTGGCTCAGGGGATCTGTGGGATCCTGCCGCGGCGTCTCTATTTTGGTGCGGCTTTTAAAAGCCCCACTTTGCCCGTTTTTTTCCTGCCGTGTGGCAGGGGCCTTTATAAAGTTTATATCTCCACTACCTGGCATTACATTTTATGGCACACATGGCCTGGCCCAACAAGGTCTCATTTAAGTCGGATCCGGCCCTCATAACAAATGAGTTTGACACCCCTGTATTAGATTTTCAGATTTTTCTGCAAACCTGAGGCATTTTTCAGGTTTGTAGGAAGATCTATGTTGTTTGTTCATGGGTCCAATCTCCGGGTTTAAATATCATCAGATCTGACCAAGCTGGCTATTAACATATACAAAACAGTCAAGAAGAATCAGTGTGTAAAACAGTCAGCTACAAGGAAAACAATGATAAGGGTCACTGAGTACAAGAAATGAATAATTACAATACCACAAAATTTATTCTTATCATATCCTGTGTGTGTGTTCTTTTAAGTTAATAATCCAGCATGTAATACATACTATCAAATCAACATACGTGTTCAAATTCCAGCTTGATAGTCAAGGTAAATGTAACTCATGTACAATCAGATAAAACTTAAACACTTCATGTTAAGTCCCTACAGTTCAAGTATTCTCAAAACAATCCTTTAATCTTGCTCCTGTCTTGATGAGTGATATAATCAGGGGAAAACTGAGTGAAATAATCAAGGGGGGAAATTCTCTAGGAAAAATTAATGATTGGTGCCTTCTGTGTAATGATTTTGCTATTTTTTTCTTGATTATATTTTTCAACATCTGCATGGCTTATAAGTGTTCACTCCTCTTCTGAGGAAGGCTACGAAATGAGTTTTATCGGATTGTACATGAGTTACATTTACCTTTACTATCAGGTTGGAATCTGAACATGTATGTTGATTGTAAGTGTTGCATGCTGGATTATTTACTTAAAAGAACACACACACAGGAGATGATAAGAATAAATTTTGTTGTATTGTAATTATTCATTTCTTGTACTCAGTGACCTTTATCACAGTGTTTTTGTCATAGTTGACTACTTACATATACAAGCAGCCCCTCCACAAAGAATTTGGAGGAACAGATCATCCCCCTTTGCTTCCTCCCCTTCCCCCCTGACCCCTTCTTTCACTTTCTCTCATTCTCCCTCCCCACAACACCTCCTGTCAGTCTTCCTCTCTCTCTACCCCCAATACCTGTCAGTCTTTTGTTTGTCCCTTTCCTAACACCCTTCCCCTCTCTCCTTAACTGCTGTCACTGAATCTCTGCTCTCTGCTCTTCCTTGTGCCTGGCCATTTCAACACCTCAATGGCAACAGAGGCAATGACTCCCTTGCCTGCCGGGATGGGTTTCATGGGCTTTGTCCCCATCAGTGGTGGCTGTAGTGGCTACTCCCTCATCAGCCTGGCAGTCCCCTCATCATGAAAGCCTTGGCAATGACTCCCCCACCTGTCTGCATGCTGGCGGATGGGGGAAGCTTGCTGGAGCCATGCTGACCATATGGCAAAGATGGAGGAGGCTCCCTGGAGCTGGCAGCAGCTGTGCATTATCTGGACATTGTCTGGGAGATGATTTAACCCCCCCCCCCAAGTATTTTTAACTCCTTCAGATTTTTCTGCAAGACTAGGGAGTCCCCCAAGTTTGTAGATCTATTTTCTGTCAGTGCTGGACCAATCTGCAGATTTAAGTATCTACAGATGGACCACACTTGACTATTAGATATATGAAGTTATCAACCCCCCAAAGAATTACTTTCTTCAAGAGTCAGTGTGATATGATTATATAATTAAGGGAAAGTAAAGCATTCAGTTTCTAATAATATGGAGATCATTTAGAAAGAATGAGCATGTACACATATCATTCTTCAGCATCCAACTTGCATAGCAGACATTTCTAGCATATAGTTTCATGTGTTTGTCCAACTTTTAGCCTTTGATAACAATACTCTCCTATCTACAGCTATGAGAACACACTGTTATTCCTTCTGAGAGCTCACACTATTTTGGCTTTTCAGATAAGTAAAGCAGTGCAGGCAGCATTTATGATTTTTCCAAGATTTACTATCTATGTTCACTCATTCTTCTGGCACAAAACCTTATATCTGAGACCAACTACACAACAATTTTCTAAATTCAAATTACAAACTTCCAGAAGAATGTGATATAGAGCTCCCTCCTGTGACAAAAATGAAACTTGCAATTCTTCCAATATAAGTCAAATTTGTTGTTTTTTGCCATCGTCATAGCTAACATGGCAATTCCATAGGGTTTTCAAGGCAAGAGACATTCAGAGGTGGTTTGCCATTGCCTGGTTCCATGTATGACCCTGGTATTCTTTGGTAGTCTCCCATCCAAAAAAGTAGACAGGGTTGACCCTGCTTAGCTTCTAAGATCTAACTAGTTTGGGCTACCCAGGTCAGGTACCAGTCAAGTACTGTAATGGTATGAGATCCCTTTCACATTATAATTTGTGTTCCTAGAACTAGTCACACAATTATAACATAAGATTGATTCATCTAGTACAACTCCTAATGGGCTTGACTATTTGTTCAACAGGAACCCTAGTCACAATTATCAGTTTATGGCTTTAATCACCCAAACACCATATCTACATATTAAAAACTTTAAGACAAGTTTATAAAATCCTTTGCCAAAAATAATACATGACAAAGTAAGTTCTCACTGAATCCATAGTTATACAAAAATATGTAGGGAGGTAGAAATCTATCTATTTAGGCATTTTTATCCTGATTTGTGCCCTAGGGAGGCCCAGTGCAGCTTACAAACGTACCAAAATACAGTTTAAACAGAATCTCTCCCCTCCCCTGCCCAAATACACTCACAGACCAATCTTGAGGGCCATCATGGCAGCAGTGGCCAAGGACCAGTGTAACAGTAGTACTGCAGTAGTACTGTTCCCTATGGCCATTCTACAGAAGGGGGGAAAACATGTGCAGCTCTGTGAGCAATCCTGGCAACACCCACCCATCCGGCAGTGGTGCCCATTGACATCCCTCAGAGTGGCATGCAGAGGGACAGGCAACCACTCCCCACTGGTGCAGCCATGACCTCTCAATGCCACACGCCTGCAGCAACGTGCCAGAGGACCCACTGACAGCACAACCCCAACGGAGGCTCATGGTGGGATCAGCAGAAGCCCTGGAGCCAATCCACCTCAGGGTGTCCCACAAATGAATGCCTGAGTACCAGTTTGTTGCCAGCTTGCCATTTGCCAGGCAGGGGGACAGCGGGCATTGGGGCATCAGGACAGGAGCACGTAACACAGTTCCCCCAGTAAAGTTTTTCACATTCCCCTCCCTGCAATAGTCCACCAGGGAGGGTGGCCAAAAGACAAAGCACATCTCCCGGCAATGGTTCAGCTGGCATCAAAACACAAGGCAGAGGCCAGGATCAAACCCTCAGCCATATCACCCCTGACTAGTGCCTTAACCACCAGGCCAAGCAGGCATATGCAAAGGAAGACTCCCGTCAGGCATTCCACTGTTGCCCTGACAACACCACCCACCATATAGGGCCAGGCAGAGAAGGTTGCAAAGGCAGGCATGGCCCAGTGGAAAGGCACTGGGATAGAATGGTTTGATCTCCATGTGGGGCGAGGCCCGAGGCACGGCTGGTGTTTTGATCCTATAAACCACAACTGGGAATGTAGCTCTGCTGCTCTAGATAGCTGTCATGCTCCCTCTTGTCTAACCTTGCCAACTTCCAGGTGGTGGCTGGAGACCTCCTGGGATTACAACAGAGATTATTTCACCTGGAGAAAATGGCTGCTTCAGAAGGTGGACTCTATGGCATTACACCCCATCGAAGACCCTCCCCTCTGAAATTTAATCTGTCTATTGCATAATTTAAAAAAATAATAATTTTTTAAAAATTGTCTTTTGCATATGTGCATAACTGCTTATTCGAAGCATCGCTCCATTTTGACAGCTGGAGGAGGCTCATCTTTTCAATTAACCTCTTCCCCAGCCTCTGTTCTGCAAAGCTGGAGGTAGAGAAACTGGCATGAAAAAAGACAAAGGAGGCTTCTCAGCCTGCCCTTCCCTCCCTCCTTGCCTCAGAGGACAGCTGAAAGCTTGCTGGTGTGCACAAAGATGTGATTATGAGCACAGAACCGAAAACAGAACAGAGCGATCAGACTTCCCAACCGGGTTAAGCTTGCACTATGGGAGTTCAGACATTTGGAAATGTGGGTTGAAAACGCTGATATCAATGAACACCGGACTTTCCCCCATGCTTGGTTACTCCATTTCCAAAGTGGGGCAGATGAGGATGGTGACAACTGGGGCATAGAAGGCAGATGTTGCTGTCTGATCATGCTCTTTAAATGTGCTGAGTCCAGCCAGTTGCCACGGATACCCTTCACTGGAAGCTGGATACGCAGTCCAAAAGCAAGCTGAGATACAGAGCTGAAGGTCAGAAAGCCTGGGAATCAGTCAGAGTTTTCAGGAGCTAGGAATGAGGATCAGAGGCTAACAGCTGGGATCAGGTCGGAGCACGCAGGGTTGCTTCCATGCTTAAGCAGGTGAGCGGGGGTGTTTATGACCAGGTCATCCCTTCCCTGGGAGTCAACCTGCAAAGACTCACAGCCCCTCACGTTGCCTTTGCAACAGCTTCAGTATGGCACTCTTCTGTCTCTCCTTCACATTCAGACACTGGCATGCCCTGCGTCTGGGACAATCAGGTGAGCTAGGTGGGGATTCTGGCCTCGGGGTGTCTCCAACTGGGGGTGCTGGGCCAGGATCTGGATCAGTCTCTCCCTCTGGCTGCCCCTCCTGTGCAGGTGCTGGGGCCTCTTCTCCCTCAGGTGCTGGTAAAGGTTCCTCTTCTGGGCTGACTCCAGAGGAGGCTGGGTTGCTCCATGCCTCTTCCTCATCTGAGGAATAGTCAGCCTCAGCAGAGCCAGGACCCATGACATTAAATCTGCAAAGGTACCACCAAAGATATCAATGCAAACTGCTTGTGTGACCACAGCTTTGGTCAGAATGTCAGATCTGGAAGGGAGAAAAATGACTGTGTGCATTCTACCATAAATAATAATATAAGAAGGTGGGGTCTACGGCACAGCGATGGCGGACGCCTTTCCCAGCTTTCTGGGAAGGCATGCCGTACAGCAGCGAGGGGGAGAGGTGCCATTGGATCAGCACCTCCACGGGAGTTCGGGGGGAGCTCTCAGGCCATAGGGCTTTTGAGGGTGAGCCTCTTTTCCTGCTATCTGCGGGGGGATGGAGGCTCCCCTCCACCCTGATGGTCCCCCCGCTGACTGCGTCCTCTCAGCGAGGCCATAAGCTGTGTTGATCCGGTCAAGCACAGGAGATCTTGCGGAGGAGCAATTAAGAGTGAGGTCAAGATAAAGACCAACAATGAACTGTGAGTTAAGGAGCAAATTGTGAGTTAAAATGAGTGAATTGTCTTCAGAAGAGAAAATCCCCCCCCAAGGGAAAAACTTTTTGAGCGATCGGAATTGTGCTGAGAGAGGGATGCCTCTCAGATACATTTATATAAGTGGAGGGGGGGGGAGAGAGAAACGATTGTAAATGGATACTTTGAAGCGAAATCCCCCCCTGAAACCTCTTAAGCGATTGAATCATGCTGAGAGAGGGATGTCTCTCTGACGCATATATAAAAGCGGAGGAGGGGGGGAGAGAGAGAGATGGTTGTAAACTGACATTTCTGAAAGACTCTATTTTTAAGTGTACAAGCCTGTTGTGGGAGATATCAATGAGCATTTAAGCGATTAAACAGCATAAAGCGATAAAATGGAGGACACTCCAAAAAAGTTGGCGAAAACAACTCCGAGAAGAAGGGGAGTAGACATTATTGCACTTATAGTGGAAGCCACCAAGCTGATTCTGGAGCAACTTGTTGGTATTAACCATCAGCTTGCCAAGATAAATCAGCAATTTGTGTTCTGGCTGCTCCATTTTGCAATGATAGCAGAAAAAATGAAACTGAGGGCTTTTCAAGCGAAAGAGCGATTTCAACGAGAAAAGGAGGAAAAGTACAAGAGAAACATGAAAGATTTACAAGGACTCAACTCCTTCCCTGCAAGTGTTCTCAGAAAGTGTCATCTTAAATCCTGCGGAGAGAAAAGAGCTTGAATTTGCCTTCACAATCAAGAAACCTTTGAGATGCCACTGGGCCCCGAGGGCGAGACCAGAGAGGAAGAGGCTCAAGATTGGCGGTTTTATCCCTTTGAAGACGGGGGAAGACTGGGCTGCAGAATTTGGAGTAAACGACTAAGAAGCTATTAAGATTTTAGAGAGTCTTAGTGTAGATGTAAAGGCGGAAGGACTCTGAAAATTGCCTTTATGAAGAGAGCTGGAGGAGATGCTCGGGAAATCTTCTCATAACAAGTAACAAACAAACTAACATATAAGCTCAGAAAGACAGGTTCTCACAAAGTATATTGTTTATTAACAGCTTTTAAAAAAATTACTAATGGTAGCTTAACAGGGAATGATCTCCTAACCTTGGGTTTTTAGTGTAGTGTGGGTTGCTTTCCTTTCTCCCTAGTTGTAGTTACCCTATCCCCTTTTTTTCTTGGTAGTTTTTGTAGTATTAAAAAAATTAAAAATCCCCTCTGGAGGCTTAATATATATATGGTGCACAAAATTTTAACAGCCGGCTCAGATAATTTCTGTTTTAGCCTACAGATACTACTTCAGCCCATTGGAAACCATGGAGGATGGGGGCACCTCCTTCTGGGGCTCATAGAAGCTATGCTGCAGATTTGGTGCCTCTACCACAAAAAGCAGCCCCCCGACCCCAGAAACCCACAGTTCAATTCTCCATTATAGCCAATGGGGCTCATGGACTATAATGGTCCCCATCAGCTACAATGGAGCTAGAAAAAAAGATTTTTTTTGCACACCCCTATTATGCTTTTCAATATAATTTGTAAGCTGCCTTGAGTCACAGGGAAAAGTGGGAAATAAATATTTGAATAAATAAGTAGTTTGGGTGGGTTAAACAACTTCCTTTTTTTTGGGGGGTGGGTGGGTTAGGCAGGGTTCTGACAGTGATTGTTCCTGAAGAAGTGAGCAGTGATACCCTGCCACATATTTTGTTAGTCTTTAAGGTGCTATAGGAATCTTGCTTTTTTTGTTATACTTGACCTGTAATGCTAGTTGTCATATTTCACTAAAAAATCCCAAAGCAGACTGTAAGAGTCCCCCACCCCACCCCCCGTGCTGGTATGTTTTCTAAGGCTCACCATAGGGTGATGGTCTGAGGCCAGGTCTACCAATATAGTGGACTGAGGTGGGTAGACCTGTTCTCCAGAGGCCAGGTCTACCAATACAGTGGAAAGGGGTGGGTAAGATTTGACTTGATGCTGTTTTAATTTATTCTGAGATTTTTATAAGGTTATGGAAGTAATCTTCTAAAAACACTAATTTACACAATAGTCAAATATAGACTCACTCACAACTGTAATGCTACTAGTTTTTTTTTTGCTCACGAGGTAGAATTTCTGCTCATAACAGTGTGGAGCTTAGAGGGAACATTGATTACATTCCCACTGAATTCCTGTAACTCCACTCTCCTCCTGCAGGAATTTCCCAAGTCAGAGGAATTTCCCAAGACAGTAAGCAACAACTCCATGCTTCAGAGCTTTAAGCACAAATACCATTTCCAAAAAATTGTGTGCTGACACTAGCTAAGGAGGACATTAATGTATGATTCTTTTATATGCTTTCTAGTGTTCCTTTATAGGAACTGCTATAATTAGTTAAAATGGCTTCCTATGGTGCTTGGGAGCTGCTCCTGCTGGTGGTGGGTTCTTGGCCTGGGTGGGATGAGGTTATGGCCTTTGGTAATATCAAGGTGGTGTGCAGGTTTGGAAGTTATGTTGGTGGAAGGAGTGTGGTGTCAAGCAGACAATGAGAGAGACATCCTGTTCTTATATATAAACATATTTTAGAGTGGCAGGATTTGATGTGCGCCAAAATCAGTTGGCACCCTGATGTGTCACTCACTGGGGCTCTGTATCCACTAGCTGTGTGGCAGGAGTCCCGCCCTGAAAACCCGTGGCCACCATCTTGGGCTCAATGTGGTGGGAGCTGAAGGATGGGACGGACGCTCCGGCAGGCAGCAGGTGAGGAGGCCGACACACATGCGCACACCTAGGATGCAGAATGCAGGCAGGGAGTAGTCCGGGGGGGTTAGCAGCTGTGCCAGCTGAACAAAGAGACTCAAAAACAAGAAGAAGGCCACCACCTCGGAACCGCCATTGGCTCAGATGGAGGCTGCGGGAGGGATCCGTGCTTGGTGCCGCTTCCCGGGTCCTCCCGGGTGTGACTAGCTGCCTCTCCCATCCCTGGAGGGTTTCTTCCCCCAGGCAGGTGGGGACGCAGTCATGGGGCCTCCCGCCTCCCCTCGGCCCTGGAGTCTAGGGTGGGGGTAGAAACTGCATTGCTGCGGGGCAGCCCTGTCTGTCAGCAGCCAGGTAGATGGATAGTCATGGCTGTGTAACAAAAAGCTGAGGTGCAGTGTGCAGGCGCACATCTGGAAATGCGTCGAGCGGAAACAGGCCTGTAACCTTCACCTCACCTCTTTCTAGAGCTCATTGTATTGTTTTTACAATGGGCTTTGCTCTTAGTGTTAAATATTGCTCATCATATAATCAGTATGCCATTCTCAGGAATGTAGGTGGGAAGTCTCAGTGAACCTTGATGTTGTGAGATGCTCATTTCAAATCTGAATCTGTATAATGCCAGATCAGTGTCAGCTAGCTGCCATTGTCATTCCGGTTCCTGTGTAGTTCCCTTCACCCCCTCCCTCTCATTCCTTGTTTGCTTGAGTTATGTTATGTAGTCCGCGGAACTTGCCA
Organism: Gekko japonicus; assembly: GCF_001447785.1. Lineage (NCBI taxonomy): Eukaryota > Metazoa > Chordata > Lepidosauria > Squamata > Gekkonidae > Gekko > Gekko japonicus. Next base: position 877,394 of record NW_015177015.1, on the reverse strand, counting down.
AGGTCGTGCAGCTGGGTGTAGGGGGAGAGCTTCGCCTAGGATGTTTTGGGTATCTCGCATGTGAACTGAACCTGTGTTGACATTATAGAACTGTTGCGTTCCCATGCAATGGGCGCGAACTGTATGGTCTATTCCCGCCAGCGGGAACTGGACCCATTGGTCCTTCCCTGGTTCAAATGTCTTTATTATGCCTTCCCTGGTTACCTGTAGTTATTCCTAACAATGTCCTGTTCTGGTTAAACCAACGCTTTGAAATAAACCTTACTTGCTTTGCAACGTGGAGTTGTTTTGAATGCTTGGGATCCAACATTCAGTCAGAAATAAGATTTTTCTCCTGCACTATATCTTGGTGACGGATAAGATAGATCTGGTATGCATAACTGAAACTGTCTGGATGACTCAGACTCTGTGTGTCTGTCCATATATATGGTCCAGTATTAGTCCTAAACTGGAGGACAGGGGTGGAGGTAGCTACCAGTCTCTGTGAGATGCCCTCCTTCTGCAGATTTCTGGCGTAAACTCTTGCCAGCCTTGTTTGTATGTTCCTTGTGTGCATGACGGGAACAGAGTGGGTCTTCTGTTAGGGTACTGTCCACCTATCTCACCAGCAGAGGCACTGTCAGAGCTCATTGTAGTCGTCCCTAACCTTGTCTTAGAGACCCTGAGATTGTCTTGGGGGACTTCAATATTCACTGGGGAATTGTCTTGGAGGACTTCAATATTTAGTATTCATTCAGAGCCTCCCTTAGGTTCAGCTTTGGACTTTATGATTACCATAGCATCCATGGGTCTTTCTCAGGTTGTTATGGCCACCATACACAACAAAGCACTAGCTTTAATCTTTACACCTTTGTTGAGTATAGTGGCCATAACAACCTGAGAGAGACCCATGGATGCTATAGTAATCATAAAGTCTGAAGCTGAACCTAAGGGAGGCTCTGAATGAATATTAAAGTTGTGACCACTGTATGGACTGAGGTCCTGTTGCATGATAAGAAAAAATTCAGGAGGTCCTGCTTTCCTTAGCAATGCATTTCAGTGCTGAATGTCATACAGCTGTTAATGGCATAAACTTTGTTTCTAGCTGGAACAAAAGGATCAGGTCTTAAAACAACAACATTGGGTTATTAAATTATGTATCAAAAAGCAAATAATTGGAGCAGGATGTTAAGCAGATCTTACAAAATTAAGACAACATGAGGATTTTAAAAACTGTTATTCTTCTAATTAGTAACAGTTTGCTCTACTATCTGGATTTATTTATAATATGTATTTATAATATTATGTATTATGTATAATATTATGTATTCATTTAATATCATGTCATAGATGCAACGAACATGAAGTTGAGCAAACTTCAGAGGACGGCGGAAGACCGGAAGGCCTGGCGTGATCTGGTCCATGGGGTTGCGAAGAGTCGGACTCGACTGTGCAACTGAACAACAACAAATTCATTTAAAATAAAATTAAGCTTTGTGATCTTCAGCAGGGAAGGAAAATATAAAGTTTTAGGTGCATGAATTAGCCTGGATTAGAAAGACTCATTTTAACAGGCTCCTGAATTTGAATTAAAAAAAAAAATCTTGCAGAAAGGAGGGACCTCAGCCCCATCCACACTTACAGAGATCCAAGTCTCACTGAAATCAAATAGAGCTAAAGGTAATAAGTGGCCCTATGTATTGTGCAGGTTACACTCTTGATCTGATATTTTGTTCTGTGCAGGAGGAATGTGATCTGAAGGTAGAGGTTTCTTTGTCATGGACAGATAACTGCTTGGGTTTAGGTCTACAGGGATGCCAGGACTCTGCAGCGGTCAAAGGCATGTTGAGATCTGACCTACAGGAGGAGGTAGACTGCTCGGTATCCTGCTGTGATCATTTTGGTCAGCACTTTGTGGATGAACTCTCTTGTATCCATCCATTCCAGCTTGGACTGTACATGAGCAGTTACAGGGTGAGATGGTGCCAGGGTGCTGGATCGTTCAGCTGTCTGAGACACTTTTCAGTTTATTTAGTCTGAGTATGTGGACAGGATCCTTGGAGCTTTGAGGCCTACCACTTGCTTGCATGACCCTTGCCCTTCCAGACTTCTTAGATTTGCCAGGAGGGACTGGCCGACTGGGTCCAAAAGGTAGTTAATGCCCCCTTGAGGGAGGAGGTGGTTGCCCCAGCCCTGAAAAAGGTTGTGGTTCTCCCATGTCTAAAGAAGCCTACCCGGGACCCATGAGATCTCAATGACTATCGGCCAGCCTCAAATGTCCCATTCTTGAGCAAGGTGACTGAATGGGTGGTGGCTGGGCAACTTCAAGTTTTCCTGGTTGAGACAAATTATTCAGATTGTTTCCAGTCTGGTTTTTGGTTTGGTTATTGGACGGAAACAACTTGTATTTCAGAATGTAGTGCTGGGGAAACTGCTGCTCAGCCCCTTGTTCTCTGGCCTGTGGGATCCTGCAAAGTTTCATCTCATCCCTTATGTTTTCAAACATCTACATGAAACCGCTGGGTGAGGTCATCTATAGATTTGGGCTGGGTTGTCACCATCTATCTTGCACTTCCAGCTGATTCCAGGGAGGATGTAGAAACCCTGAACCAGTGCCTGAAGATGCTTTCAGAGTGGATTCAGGCTAATAAACTGAAGCTTAAACCTGGCAAGACGAAAGTAGTACTGGTGAGCAGAGGATCTGACCTGGAACTTAAGGTGTCACCCTGTTCCTCTTGAAGGAACAGGACTGTAGTTTGGGAGTGCTCTTGAACCCAGACCTACTACTGGGTTGGCAGGTGGCAATTTTACCAGCTTCCACTGGTAAGTAGGCTGTGGCCTTTCCTGGACAGGAAACATCTGGCCAGTGTGGTGCATGCCCTGGTGACATCTAGATTAGATTACTTCAATGTGTTTGGTGTGGGGTTACCCTTGAAAAGTGTTTGGAAACTTCAATTGGTGCAGAATGCTGCAGCCAGGAGGCTGACTAGAGTGGGTTGTAGGGATCGTATCACTCCACCCTTGACTCATCTACACTGGCTCCCAATCTGTTTCCAGGCACAACTGACATTTGGAACTCTATATGATTAGGGACCAACATACCTGAAAGACCACCTACTCACTTATGAACCTACCTGGCCACTGCAGTCATCTTCAGAGGGCCTGCTTCAGGTGCCTCCACCTTCTGAGATTAGGTGGGCAGCAAACTGGGAAGAGGGTCTTCTTGGTTGCAGCACCAAAACTCTGGCCCTCTCTCCCCAGGGAGATTTGCCTGTCCCCTTCTGTTGCTGCCTTCTGCCTGTGGGCAAATACTTTTTTGTTTCATTTGTCATTCTCAGTGATCCCTCCTTCCTCTTCCGTATTTTAACCATTATTTATATCTCTTCCACTTAAAACTTTATGCTCTGGCTTTAAGTTATTTTAGCGATGTATTTGTGTGTTGGTTTTAATGGCTTTTAAGATGAGATTTTTATTTGCCTATTTTTATTTCTTAGCCACCTTGGTGGTGCTATGAGGGCAGAGAGGCAGGGTAAAAACTTGTCAATAAATAAATAATAAAGGACATCTCACTTTGTTGGACTGTGGCCACGGGGAGGCCAACATGCCACTGGAAATACTTCACTACTGAAGGTACTTCTACGCGTCATCGTGACTCAGCACGCAGGCCACTGGCTTAACCATTTGTTTTAGATTCATGTCTGCAGCAG
>NW_015177015.1:853087-873698 GCF_001447785.1 Gekko japonicus | reverse complement strand
GGAATTTACAGGTAAAAACACCTTTCCCCCTTATTATTTTATCTTGAAAATTCTCACTGACAAGCTGATCAGTGGCAGGTAGCCCTTTAAGAGTCAGTCAGTCACTGACAGCTGGCCCTTGGTCAGCCAGTTGTCTGATAATCAGCTCTTGGGACACTTCACCCAGGAGGCAGAGAAGAGTGACAAGAGTGAGGAAGGTTGCTTTAAAAAAGCTATTGGTCCCTCACAGGCTTTGGCCTAGCTAGAGGGAGGCCATTAGCCAAGCCTTTAAAAGCCAGTTTGGTGTAGTGGTTGAGTGCGCGGACTCTAATCTGGGAGAACCGGGTTTGATTCCCCACTCCTCCACTTGCAGTTGCTGGATGACCTTGGGCAAGCCATAGTTCTGACAAGAGCTGTCCTTGAAAGGGCAGTTCTTGAAAGAGCTCTTTCAGCCCCACCTACCTCACAGGGTGTCTGTTGTGGGGAGGGGAAGGGAAAGGAGATTGTAAGCCGCTCTGAGACTCCGAGTGAAGGGCGGGGTATGAATCCAATCTCCTCCTCCTCCTCCTCTTCTGGGCTTGAAGGAGCAGACAGGCCAGCTGTGGCTCCTAACTCAAAAGGGAGTAGAACGAGGAGAGGGGAGGTAGAAGAGAGTGGTGCTCAACCTGCACCCCTCTCTGCCTGAGCCCAAGGAAGGCACCAGACAAATGCACAAAGGCTGTGAAGCATAAGATCCTGCACCCCTCACCATTGACTTCTGCCCTTTTTCTTTTCCCTTGCCTAGAAATTAAAAATTCCAGCTTGGACATACATGCAGACGGAAGTAACTGGCTGTTACCCATCAGGCAGCCAGGGCAGAAAGGCATCTACAACAGATATACTTTTTTTGGTCAGAACAGGGAGCGAGAGAGAAAGGCCATGAACTGGAGTTAATTCTGTTTTTACAACACCCCAAGGAGAAATGAGGTTCAGTCAAGTTATTACTTGTATTGAAATAAATTATTTTGTACTCAAGTTACCCATCTCAAAATGGGGCCTGATGTTCTTTTTGAGTTACCACGATCTCCAGATGGCAGAGATCAGTTCCACTGGAGAAAATGGCTGCTTTGGAGGGCACACTGTGTGGCATTATACCCTGCTAAGGTCACTCCCTGCCTTAAACCCCACCCTCCCCAGGATCCACCTTAAAATATCCTGGGATTTCCAAGCCAGAGTTGGCAACCCTACTTAGTACACTTAGAAGAGTAATAAATGCTAATGGAAACATAAGACATTCCAATAATTTCTTATGTCCTTGCATTGATGGTGTCTGTGGAGGGGGAGCTGGGCTGATGGTGAACCTGGCAGTTGTGTCTGCGAACGGACAATTTCATCGCCTGCATAGCAGTGCTAAACAGGGTTGCCAACAGGCTGAGAGAAACATGTCCTATCCCTATGTTATTTCCTTCAGGACCATGAGAAGCCTCAGTGCCCGTTTTCACACATCTCTGTGACTGGGAGGCACCTTGATCCAACCTCACTCATGTGCCTCAGCTCAGCAGACACACAGCTTCTGACAAGAGGTCCAGAGCTGCCAGCCTGCTGTTATGCAGGGAAGGGAAAGGGGGTCAGCTAATCCCGCCAAGCCCCATGTCCTGAAGAGCTTATTCATGCCATTGTACCTGCCCGGGGCTGTGCAGTCCGTAGAGGGTTGCTGACCTCCGGGCAGGGCTTGGAGATCTCCTGGAATGACAGCTGATTGCCAGGCTACAGAGATCGGTTCCCCTGGAGACAATGGCAGCTTTGGAGGGTGGACTCTATGGCACCCCTGCTGTACTGAGCTCCCCCCCTTCTCCAAACGGTGACATCCCCAGCACCCACCCTTCAGTCTCCAGAGACTTCCCATCCCAAAGTTGGCAACCCTAGGCTGAACAACTGCATGTTCAGCACCTGTTTGAGCCTGTAGTTTTCCATCTGTCTAGCAGTATGTGTGCAGAAGCCTGCCTCTACACTTGTATGGCCTTTAGCTCAGTTGGGGGACTGCTTTAACTTCCAAGCAATTGCACTAAAAATAATAAGGACCAACAAATGTCACCAGCAGCCAGTAGACATAAAAAATGGAGGATGAGAAACAAAAATCCTAAACTCAGATTGCTTGTACAAACTGCCCCAACATTGTTGCTTCTCTTGCGATTGCCCTAGCCTCTCATTGCAATGTAAAAGTATCCTTAAAGGTAAAGGTTCCCTTGCTCGAAAGCCAGTCGAATCCAACTCTAGGGTTGCGGTGCTCATCTCCGTTTCAAAGCCGAAGAGCCAGCGCTGTCCGAAGACATTTCCGTGGCCATGTGGCCGGCATGACTAAACACAGGGCCGGCTCACTCACTAGGCGATTGCCTAGAGCGGGCTGGCCCTTAGGGGCACCAAACTGCACCCGGCCCCGTACTCTGGGAGTTTCTTGATTATTTGTGTTTTTCATTCTTCCTAAAATGCATTTATTTTTGAAAAATGGTGGGCGCACGGGGGGGGGGGCAGAAGGGATCCTCGCCTAGGGTGCAAAATAAGCTGGGGCCGGCCCTGACTAAACACCAAGGCGCACGGAACGCTGTTACCTTCCCACTGAAGTGGTACCTATTTATCTACTTGCAATTTCTTGCTTTCGAACTGCCTTACCTTTCAATTAACCACCAGAGGGCGATACAGTCATGGCCTATTGTTGAAGTTTAAAATCATTTGGATTCTTTCTGTGTTTCTAAACAATACTTTAAATTTGGTTGCTTTTACAAAAGACGTTAATGTAGAATAATGGACTTAAGAATACAAAGTCGTCTGTGTACTTTAAATATGTATTATTTGGATGCTTGGGCACCTTTTAAGTGAAGCTGGCTGCAAGAAAAATATTTAACATGTGTCACAATCAAGCAAGGAAAAGTCCATGTGCAAAAACCTCTTTCTATGCATGGATTACATCTATGATGTAAGCAAGCTATTGGGTGGTGATGGTTATACACACCCTGCCCCATCCCTGGTTAAAGACATGCTCATCTGTAGGTAGAAATACACAAGGGCAAAAGAGTTGGAACGTGTGTCAAGTCTCCCCTTGGGTGATTAAAGGGGAAAGGTTCCACAACTGTAATGTTTGAGGTTTGGGCAATTCCCTCTTGATCTCTGGATCCAGTAACACAAACTTGCTTTAGTGCCATGTCAACATTTGTTGGTGGTGAGCATGTGATAAGAACCTATCATAAATCAACATAAAATACCACCTTTAGAGAAAGAAGAGTTTCTGAGAGCTTACTGGAAAGGGGTTCAGGTCACTAGCTTTCAAAATGGCAGCCTTTTGGGGTGGTTATAGAAAACAGCAGCATCTATCATTTTGAAGTTCTGCTCCATGAGCTCTGTCATTGACGTTAAAGTTTATCAGAAAGGCAGAGAAGATTTTTTTTAAAAAAGACAAGAGACTTGTTTAATGCTTTCTTGTAAAACTGAAAATAGAAAACCAGTTCAGCAAGTGAAATCGTTTATGTACATGAGGTTTATGACTGTTAAAAGAAGTCCTTTTATAGTCAAGAAAATGTCCAATGGATTAACTGTGATTAAAGGAACCAGCATTCTTAAATTGAAAACATACTTTTCAGGAAAAAAAATCTTTACAAGCATATTATATAATTTAGATTTATATTTTACTAAGAAGGACTCACACACCAAGCAGTTTCAGATGCTCTTCCTTTTCCCTTAAGAGAATCATTTTCAAAGTGCCACAGCAAAAGAATAGGTTCCAATAATTATACAGTATATTCCTTTATAAAATGGGTTGGTAAATGTGAAGGGTTGACTTAAATGAGCACATACAATGTTGCAGACTAAATACAGTAAAAATAGTTGAACAACAATTCCGTAAATACAAAAGGCATTATAAGCATGGTAAAGAAAACAAGGTTCAAGCCTGGTTTAGGTATCTGTATAGATGGGAGGGATGTGATTAAAGCAGTGATCAAAGGTGCCATTTTGGAAGAATCCATTATTCTCCTCTGTCCCACTGATGACTACTTCTTCCGATACACATTGTGCTTCAGATATAACTTCATAGCCTGAAAGTACAGCAAACACAAAAGACTGATTAATACAGTTAAGTGGCAATGGGATACACCCTCGGAGTCCAAAGGCCAAATTGCAAGTGCTGCTCAATTGGGTGGTTCTTCCCTGCCCATTCTTTGTTTCTTAATGCAAAGCAGCTTGGAGGTGCTCCTTAGCTCTGTCTGTTTCTGCTGTTTGTCTCCTCACAATTGCCTCCTCTGTGGGAGAAAAGATACACAACTGAGCTGTCGTTTGGTGTAGGGTTACAAAACTGAGGGTGCGTCACAACATGTGGGAAAACTGTAGCAGCTTCCAACATGTGTCATGTGGAGAAACAGACATTTGCTTCGCACAGCACAATAATACACAAATCATCTTTAGGGGTAATGATAAAGTAACCCTTATTTACCATCAAACGTCTGTGAACAAGCTTACTGGTTAATACGTTTTGGTAGCCATACCAGTAGGCAGTGCTTTTTTTTGCAAAAAAGAAAAAGAAAAGGGGGTGTGTGCCAGTACTCATGAAATTGCACCAGGTCCCACCAATTCCCCCCTTGAGACTTGGGACAGTCCCAAAAATAAGTGCTGGTATCTAGTCCAACTGCATACTGCCACAAGAAAGGCCCTGCTGGTCAAACCGGTAGCTGTGTACACTCAACACAAAGCACAAAGTGACAGTTTCTTATTTCCAGATCAGAGGCAGCAACAAAATATTCCTAAAATGCAATCCAAGTGGATATATTCTACAGCTGTTTTATGAACGGACCCTTTTCCTTATATTTTTAAATATAAGGCTTCAGACACGTGTGCATCTTACTGGCGCAATGAGACCCTGATATATGAATATTCATCATCATCATGTAGCAGCTCCAGTTTTCAGCCACTTACACATCGTCAGGAAAGTCATTGTTCAGCTTAAAATGGTGTCTTGTCCAGCCATGTAAGCAGCTGCAAAAGAAACAGCCAGTGTGGTGCAGTGGTTAGAGTGTCAAACTAGTATCTGAGAGACCCAGGTTCACATCTCTACTCTGCTATGGAAACTTGCTGGGTGACACTGGGCTAGTCACATCATGCTCAGCCTAACCTACCTCACAGGTTTGTTGTTAGAATAAATGGAGGAGAGAATGATATTGTAAATCTTTTCGGGTCCCCAGTGGGAAGTGGAATATAAATAGCTAAATAAATAAAGTTGAAAGTCACTTTCCAGCTCCCCTATGCGATTAGAGGCTAAGAGATCCCCTCTCAAGCTTTTTGGGAGAGCCTTCAGTGAAAGGTGCTGGGAGATGTAGATCTTTCCTATACTCTCCTGGCCCCAGCAGCTCCTTTTGACTCCTGGAAAGATGATTCATGGACAATGATACACCAGGACAAGCATACATCTCAGAAGTTCCAGATAGCATAAATCATTGAAGGCTTGGACCAATTTTTTTTTAAAATTGGCTGTTAATAGGATTCATAATGTAGCAATGTGTCATGTTTTGCATTCCTGGTAGATGAGATTGCACTTTATATTGATGGTTCCATAAAAGAAAGAAAAACAAGCTTAAACTAAGCCCCAATGAGTCTTGCTAAAGCAAATAGCTCTATTTTGCATGCAAAAATTAGATGATATTTACATACATTGTATGCTGTTACATTTAGTGCTCCAAATATTTGCTTCATACAAGCAAGTAACATGTATAGACTGACGGCATTCATTTATTACCTATTGGAACCACGCTCATGCCAATAAGAGATTTTATTATGCACTTTGTAGAGTTTATAATTCATATACCAATTTTTCCTTTTTACATCCTCATCGGAATGTGATGATGGTATATATTTATATGTTTTGAAGATTTGTGAGTGTGTATATATATATATATATAAAACGAATTTAAAAAAGAAGCAACAGGGATCTAAAATTTTCCTGCATAAATTTTGTAAAAACAAAAATATCTGAATTGAAACTTAACCCCCCGACAGAGAACTATCAATAGCTGTTGTTGGGGTTGCCAACCTCCAAGTGGGGCCTGGGGATCTCCCAGAATTACAACTGGCCTCCAGACTGCAGAGATCAGTTCTCCTGAAGAAAATGGCTGCTTCGGAGGGTGTCCTCTATGGCACTGTCCCTTGCTGACATGTCCCCCCCCCCCCCCCCCCCCTCCCTAGGCTTCACTCCCACATCTCCAGGAATTTCCCAACACAGAGTTGGCCATCCCTATGTTGTAGAGGGTTTCTTGCTATGGTATTATTCTGTGATTTCTTTTGAAAAGTTTATTTAGGCTGTTCTTTGATTACTGCAGTCTGCCAATCAAAATTTGAAATCTGGCGTTAACAGAAAGGATGGCAGAGGACAGCACCCAAAAAGGCTAAGACTGAATGTTTCATCTGATTTTTCCTATGTGCTGATTCATGTTACATATGCTTTAGGTACTGTATCCGCACACAAACTGAGACTGCAAACCCTTTCTCTGAAGGGACAATGACATGTGGCAGAGGTCTAGATTGAGTTTATACTTTCTTATGAGTATAAAGAGACTAATTTACGAATATCAGTGTTGCAACAAATTATTTAAAGCCAGGCTCAACATAAATCTATACTTAAATAAGCAGAAAAGTTAGAGCTGAGCCCCCTGTTTGCAGTCTCCTAAGCAATGGACATTGCTTGTAACTGAAATATTCGTAACATATGCTGCCCACCCGGCCAGTCTGCTCCCCAGTTTTTCACAGCCCTTTACTTACCAGCTTCTTTACTTACTTCTCACATAAGCCTTCTCCATGACAACAGCACTCTTAACACTGTACACTCAGGGCTTGCCTCTCAGTAACCCAGATATTTTCAATATAGAGTGAAATGATATAAGTCTACTGCTGGTTGAATCAGCTTTAACTCACCACTGAATCTGCATGAAACTCACAGCTTAGTAATGTCTACACACGGTGAAGACAGGTTTTTACTGGAGGGGACAGTGCAAAGGAGGTGGAAGGAAGGGCAGATTTAGTACTGCTCGAATATATCTCAATGCGAACAGGTTCTTAGTCTAACCTATTTACTTTGTATGGAGCAAAGTGCTCTGGACTGAATGATGCATTTAATTCTGGGGTAACTTGGCATCTGAGCTCTTGCTCCAATTAAAAGATTCATAGGCAAGCAATCTGACTGCCAGCAATGGTTTTGCCAAAGTAAAATAGGGGGAAATGGGCAAATATCCAATTTTGTATCTTCAGTGTTTAAAATGCATTTGTAAAGCTGGAGGAAATTGTCATAGACTGTGCATCAAAATGACTGTAATTTTAAAAACTATTTAAAATTATGTAATACTTAAAATTATAATGATATAAAAACTGCAGTCACTTTGTACACAGTATACCCAATATTGCAGTACACTTTTGTGCAAGATAACTTGAGTTTACAATTTTTCTTATCAGGATGGACAAAAGGAAATACTTCTTTACACATAGAGTGATTAAAATGTGGAATTCATTGCCAGAGGATGTAGTGATGGACACAGTAATAGACAGCTTTATAAGGGACTAGATAGTTTCATGAAGGGTAGGTCTATCAGTGGCTACTAGCCATGGTGACTGCGGGGAACCTTCATGTTCAGAAGCAGTCAGCCTCTGTATCCCAGGGTCAGTCACAGTTCTCTCAGAACTCTCTCAGTCCCACCTACCTCACAGGGTGTCTGTTGTGGGGAAAGGAAGGGAAGGCGATTGTAAGCCGCTCCGAGACTCCTTCAGGTAGTGAAGAGCAGGGTATGAAACCAACTCATCTTCTCCAATGCATTATTAATAATCTACAACCCATGCTGGATAGTGACATTTCCCTCATACAGGCCCTGGGTGTCCAACCTTTTCTTGCTTACAGACTGCCTGCTAACCTAAAACAACTTCTCACCCACAATGACAAACTACTTAATAGTAACAAGGACTCTGGTACCAAGGGCTGCAACAAACCAAGACGCCAACTTTGCTCTCATATGGATCCTAGCAACATCGTCAGTGGACCCAGCAATATCAGCCATACCATCTCAGGTTCTTACTCCTGCTCATCCTCTAATGTGATTTATATCATGTGTCAGCAATGCCCTTCTTCCCTCTACACTGGACAAGCAGGCCAGTCCCATCAACAAAGAATTAATGGACATAGTCTGACATCGGAAACCACAACATTAAAAAACAACTGGTGGAACATTTTAACCTTCCAGGACATTCAGTTGCTAACCTAAAAGTAGCAGTTATCTTACAAAGACATTTTAAAGGGAGATTAGAAAGGGACACTGCTGAATTACAACTGATAACAAAGCTCAAGACAATGCATCTACCTGGATTGAATCGAGACCTAGGTTTCCTGTCTCATTACCAATGGTGATTTCTCCACGCCTACTACCTCTCTGCATATCACACCTAATCCAACCACACCTTCTATTGTCAGTTGGCTGCTAATGTCGTTCATGTCATTCAGCAGTATCTGAAGAAGTGAGCAGTGACTCACAAAAGCTCATACGCTTCCTCAAATTTTGTTAGTCTTCAAGATGCTACTGGACTCTTTTCTACTACTATAGACAGACTAACATGGCTATCCATCTTGATTGGCCACTGTGTGAGACAGGACACTGGACTAGATGGACGACTGGCCTGATCCAGCAGGGCTCTTCTTATGTTCTTATATATGATTAGGATTTTATAAAATCAAAGTTTCCACAACAATTAATGACATTTTTGTGAACATCAATATAGAATTTAAAACCACTGTCTCAATTTTAAGGGCCATGAAAAATCCTAAAAAAACACTAATTTTGTTTTTATATTTCTAGGAAATGCTAGATTGCCATTTAGCCATCAAAGTTAGCAGATTGTCTGACCAAACCAGATATTACCAGAAATATGTGGCTACCATATATCTCTCCTGTATTCTCGGATGACGTCTAGGTGAAATGGTAATGTTGAAGCACACAACTGGCATGTTTGCAATGATGTCATGTCATACATATGATTCAACTAGACATTGCCAGAAGCTGCATCAGCCTCCACACATTTCCAGTAACTGCTAGCTTGACACATGTACTGTGAATTCTAGCTTTCAGTAAAGTCATTTTTGAAACCAGAGAATAAGAGAATTACAATACAAAACCTGAGTACTAAGCTCTATAAGAATGGAACAAAAAAATCAATGTCTGACTTATTTATAAAAACCAGTTATTAATACAGATGTAATACCTCTTTGGAGAGAAAATGCCAAACAAGATTAAAGCAACACGGTCTGAATAAATTACCTGTTGAGGCTTCAGGCGCACTGAGGATATGATAACCATTTTGCCGCCGAGGGCTGAAGCAATGAGAGTCCCCTGAAAGTCCATCACTGTTGACAGATGAATCCATTGCCCTGTAGCAGTCCCCATAGTGGAAACAGTTCTGTATAGAGTGAAAGCTGCCTTGATACCCTGAAAACAGAGATTGCACACACCATTTTAGCAATGGCAGACTGTATTTTGCTTCCCAGACTGAAATGGGTTTTCACCATTGTTATACTTGAAGCATTTGTATTCTAAGCAGTTCAGCAATCTTTATGATATTTTGGCTTTATTTCATAGGCTAGTTAACCACAGTGCTTTGTTTGGATGCCAGATAGGGTACAGATTTGGCCCATAGGACAAAATTAGGGAGAGATGATCATACTATGGTCATTGTGGGACTGGTTCTCCACATTTGGTATTTTTCTTCAACAGCATTTGGTATTTTTCTTTAACACCAGTGCCTTCCCCTTTGGTTTATTTATTTCTTCTTTGTACTGAAGAAGAAATTCCTGACAGGCACAAAAGGACACCTTCCAGTAAAGAGAAAAAAAAACTAGCTGAGAATGGTGGTTAGAATGTTATGCCTTCAAAAAGTTTGTTCTACTGCCTTGTTCTGGAACACAATTTCCAAAGTGGTGGAAACCTTGTTTATTTGCATCCAACACAGAATTATGTGTCCTTGCATAGGAATCAGGGTGGCCCACACACTAGCTATGCAGTTAAAGTCAATTATTCTGTTTGCTAATTTCCGTCTTGATGCAAGCTCCTCGTGATCAGTCTAAATTGATATACATGAACTAATCTGCTGACTCACAAATGTAACTGTAATAAAGAAAGACTTGTAATTTAGTGGGTTTTAGTGCAATTCTTTTGTTTCCTATTTTCAAAAAAACCCTGCCTTCTAAGCAAAATTCACCAATTACCTAAAGAGCTCCCTGATTGGGATTCCGTCAGTTTATCTGGGGAAATTGAGGGCCAAACCAGACATGATGCTGGGATTTCTGTGAATGGAGCCGTCAGTTTTGTTGTTGTTGTTGTTTGTTTTTTCATTGAAATCCAAGCATCATATCTGGTTTTTCCCCCAATTGCTCAGAATAGCAGGAATGTGCATAACTGCTAAAAAAACCACCCTTATTCTAAGAAGGAAAACTTCTGCTAAGTATGTGTAAGATATAGTGTTGCCAGCCCAGCAGTAACAATCCCTGGAAGCTTGTGAGGAGCTGAGTGTGGGGAGGGGGAACATCGCTGACATGAAATGTCACTTCCGGGTGGTCATCCAGAAGTGTCATCACCTGATCTCCCCACTGTATTGGGAGTGGAGTGGGGACAGGCCCAGCCTGGCCCTCTTTCTTTTTCCTCGGCCTGGCCTTGTCAGGGAGACAAAAGAACAGGTGCCAGCTTTTTGTCTCCCCTTGCTGCCTTCTCTCTCTCTCGCTCTGTGTGTGTGTGTGTGTGTGTGGGGGGGGAGACAGCAGCTTTTTACTGTGCCTCAGTGAGGATGGGGAAGGTGAGTAGTCACTTTCCTGACTTGGCCCAGTGTGTGAGCAAGGGATGGGGCACACTGCCCCCTCCCCTTTCTCTCCTCTCCTCCTTGCTCTCCCGCCCGCTTTGGCTAGCTGCCGCTGGGCTACTCCAGGCATGCATGGCCCATAGAGGGACGCAAGCTTGGTGGCTGGCTGGCTGGCAGGTCTGTCAGGAGGGGTGGCATCCCAAGGGTTTTAATTTTTTTAAAAAACAAATGGGCCTTCAAGCCACTCCCATTGTTTCCAGGGGGCAATCCTGCCATTCCTTTTAATACACCTCCCTCCAAAGTGTGTGCAGATTGGCTTTGGGGAAGGGGGAAAAGATCCCTCCCTAGAGTCCAGTGTGCAAGGATTGAGGAGTGTGTCAAACGCTCACCCTAAAAAAAAAAAGGGGGGAAAAAAGCTAGAAGCATCAAACTCGCAGAAGACCTCCCTGGCCTGTCCCTCTGCCTGCCCTCCAAGTTGTGTGCAGACTGGCTTTGGGGGAAGGGGGAAAGATCCCTCCCTAGGGTCCAATGTGCAAAGGATCCCAGCCCTTTCCCTGCTGGGGTGGGGGTGGGGGCCCGCATACATATCAAGACCAGTGATCTATCTACATTAGTGATAGAACAAAAAAGGATTATTAAAAAGTTACAATGATGGGGTAATCTCGCCATGCAGGAGAGGAAAAGGTGAAAGAGGGAAGGAGAAAAGTGCAGAGTGGGAAGGAGGCATGACAAAAGAAAGGAGGGGTGGAAATGGGGGTGGAGTTGGGTGGTAAATGGGCAGTGTCATATGGAAATATGGAATGCTGGATTCTAAATGATGTATGTCCTTCCTTGGCATTAGGTAGGGAGTGTCTGGCTGAGAGAGTCAAAGAGTTCTTACAAGAGGCCTCTCATCTATCTCTCTCAGAGACTGCTAGGACAGGAGCTTATTAAGGAGATGCTTAAGAGTTATCCTCATGTCTTTATTTATGAACTATGAACCCTTCTCCACACACCTTCTAAAATGACTGTATACTTTAGAGATGGGCATGGAATAAATAGGACACTTGGCTTTCAATGAGGCATTGCTCAGACTCCAAGGAGCACTTTGTATGTCTAGCTAAAGGAAAAGCAGAACATTTTCCAAGTTGCCTAGTGCAGATTTCTTCCAGAGATGGCACCAGGTTATTCCTTCTCTCTTTCGAGGCCCATGACACACTGCCACAGATATATTTTCCCAATTCTTTTTTAAACCAAAAGTGAGCTTAGGAGTCTGAGAGTTTAAAAACAGAGACAAGCCTGGAGTTGGGGAAGGGGCCTGTTTAATCCACATAAAATCATGAAATCATCAGCTCAAATAATCCTGTCCAGGCTGCTTGTCTCCCCAGAGGCCATATTACAAGAGGAAAGATGCCCAAACCAGCAAGTGGTAGGCAAAAAAATTGCCCCCACCCGGTCAGAGAACAAAGGCTTTGAAATAAGAGTTAGTCCCCCCCTATTCCCCAAGGGCTCTGATTCAGCATGGAGGTGATGCTTTTAAATACCCGTGGCTGGACTGATGATGTGGGGCAGGCTGGTCTGAACATTTTTCAGGATGCTTGAGGATACAGTATCCAGCAGTCCAGGGGTGACAGTAGCCCCTCTGATTCAGTGCTCTGGTACAGAAAGAGAGAGGCAAAAACACATCCTTTCTGCTACATTGGAGGCTTTCTTTTATAAGTCCAGAATCAGTTCAATACATCCCGAAAAGCAGGCAGGCAGTCCTGGCTCATTCTGAAGATGTTTCTTCTTACAGGTCTGCACACTCAGTATAGGAAAAATAGTGACAGTCCAGCTCACATGACTGGATTGTGGGGGTTAGAAGTGCTACTATTTATATTTCATCTGTTGTGAACCTTCCATCATTCCAAAAGCATGTTACGCGGTTAAGAATCTAAAGGGCGAGTTCCATTTGCAAAGAACACAGAAAAGTAACGAGTAGGTCTTGGAAGGCAAGGGACTGGGAGTGTAGAAAAGAACAGAGAAACTATTGTGTTGAATTGCATGGATCTGTTTCACCAGCAGAGGTGCTTTTCTCCAGTAGGACACCACTTAGGTCAGGGGAAGGCTCCTCCCAGGGGAAAGTGCCTCTGCAAGCAGAATGGATCTGTGCTATCCAACCCACTTTCTGGAAAGGCTAGTACAGGCTTTTCCATGAGACACACTGTTAAGGCTGCCGAATGGAATGAAGAGGCTCCTAATTGATTTCACTGAAAACTCTTGCTCAAGCCCTATTTCATCTCCGTCAATGGTGGTATGCTGCAGGGGGATTCCATTCCATCACAGAAAAAGTCATTTTATCATTTGGTACTTAAATTGCACCATCGCCACATGCTGGAGCAGAATCATCCCACGGTGATTTCACTACTTACCCAACCTTCCTAACCAATATTTCAGTTCAGCCAATCTGTCAATCTCCATCATTCTACTATTCTATCATCCCTGCTATTTTCAGGGCGGGGGGGGGGGACATTTGTTTTTGTTTCTTTTAGCTTTCATTCTTTTACAGGTATGTTGGCTTTATGTGCAGAAATCCCTTTCAAGAGCTAACTGAGAGTAACAGTGGGAGCTCAAAATGTGGTTGAAATCCCAGAACGATAGTACAATTAACAACCACATGTGGCTTAGTACAGAAATCTAAACATGGAACTTTTACAAAGACTTTCAAACTCTTAAGGGGCTAAAATATTCCCCCTTCCTTTTTAAAAAAGTTTTTTTTGTGTGAAGTAACTTGTATATTTGCATCAGAAATGCAGCACATTTTGGCAGCTAAACTGATATTTTTTTTCCTTCCCAAACAGATTGCAGGCATTCCTTCAGTTTGTCAGATTTAAATCAAATCTGTGGCAGCTAATTTCCAATGGAGAATTTCCCAAACACCCTGTCGGTTTAAATGATCACTGTTAAATGTTTTATGTGGAATAAAATGTAGAAGTATAACAGTTAATAAAGGAATCGACCATGTTCCAAACATAACATTGAGTTACAATTTTGCTTTGAATGTGACACAGAAAAGCTGTATTTAACCACATCACAAAGTATGCTGGTTGTCTCTCTTTCTCTCAAGCCGCAACCAAAAAATCTAAAGTACTTTTTAAATGAATGATGTAATGAGGAAATTATTGGAATATGTCTATTAAATGCCAATTCATACATGTCATTCCATTTAAACATATGAGCACAAATAAGTCAAACTCGTCAAATTACATAAAATCTCTATGAAAAGACATCATGCAAGATATAAATAGCTGTGCTATTTCATTTGGTTGCCAAATTCCTTCAGTGTATAACAGTTTCCATCTGATTTTACTTTAGCTGCCATCAGAGATTCTGCTAGGTTTTTGTTTTCCTCTATTGTCCATGCAATCTCATCCATACATTGTCCAAAAAAAGATATTTTTGAAAATTATAATGCCCAGAGCAAGTATGAATACACCCTTTCTTTTCTCTGTGATTTTGCTTTTAATTAATTCCTGCTACTGTTTCTCAAATAAACACTTATTTAAACTGAAGTTGTCCAAACATAAAAGTGATTTTAGATAGTCACCAAAATAGATTTAGAATAATTTCCTATCTAATGTTGAAAATGTTTGCTTTTTAAAAATCCCCATGACACCAGACAATTAGAAAACAACACTAACCTCCAACAGGATATGCAATTTTATTACAGAATAAACTCCATTTATCAAAGCAGTTCAACACATGCTCTTTGTGTTTGTTTATGCCATACTCATGAACTGCTAAACTCTCCTCTTGTTTTTTCATCATTACTTGGCTTACTCATTTAATGGGTTGTACATCATTAAGTTGTATCATAAATCTGCCATTTTACCTTCAACAGAGTTAATCTTTTAAAACAGAATAATCTGTTGAGCTTTGATCATGTTAACGTTAATAATGTCTTGCAGAAAGCTGCATTTAATGTGTTTGGTTGTGCAATGGGATCTTACTGAGCTGTTGGACATGAAAGATGTTTTTAAAAAAACCTACACCCACCTGCCTCAACCTTTCAGGATATGGTGAATTCTAAGACTGAATAAATTGCAGCATGTTTCAACTTCCACAAGTGTCATTATGACAAAATAAATGCAGATCAGCCAGCAAAACTTATTTTTGTCCCATCTTGAGAAAGTGAGGAAGAGAAGAAGCGAGTCTAGAAATCATAAGCAATTGCTCCACTCACCTTCACAGCACTATACATAACCACCCAGAGCTTGACATTTTGAACTCAAGTATGGATACCCAAGTACAATGCATGCAAGCCACAAGAGTGGGGAATGGCATATGCACATTTAAACTGCTGTTTTTCTTTGCAAAACACCAAAGTGGTGGTTAGGAAATGATCAGATACTTGCTTCCATTAATTTTGTTGACAAACACAGCAAATTAAATGCATAAAACCATTCAGAACTGAGGCAAGTGTGTATATTTTGGGTTCCCTATATACTAGTACAAATGGTAAGTGTGAGGCAGATGTGCTATTCCATTCTCTGCCTCCTGGCCCAACCAAATAATTAAAATGTGCTTCCACTTGTAGCTGCCTGGACCTCAGCAAGAAAGCCTGCTTCATGCTTTGAGAAACCAAGCATCAATGTAGGCACAATAAGTATATTTCCAGCGCTTGACTGCAATATTAGGCTGAAACAGATACTCCGAGCTGGAAAGCAAGTTATCTCCACCTGCTTCAGAAAAGGATTCTGTTCCTTAAAGAGCCTAGGATAAAGTGAAGTTTAGAAGTCCACCCTTCCAAAGTCTGGTATTACCTTGTTCCACCCCGGCCTTGTGGAATGCCCTTGTAGAAGAGATCCGGGCCCTGTGAAGTGTACATGAAATTTACAAGAAGGCGGATGAGGGATAGAATTCTTAAGGAAGCAAATGCGGCAAAGATGATGATACAAGATTCAGAAGTTAAATTTCTAAAAGAAGTCCCATGGAGAATTAGGGAGAAAAGACAGAATTACACAATGTTAACAAGATGACTGAAAGAAAATGATATTTCTTACAGATGGCTCATACCGGAAGGTATTCTATTTAATTATGAAGGAAGAAGGCAGAGAATTGACTTGATCTTTAAGGTAGAAGACTTCCTAGATAGATATGGGGAAAACGTAGGATGGCAGAATGATGAGGAAAGCGAAAAAGAGGAAGACGACAGAACAGAAAATGCAGAAAAAGGAAAAAATGAAAGATCTAAGAGAGGGAAAAAGTCTAACTTCACACCATCACAAATACTGATGAGATGTCAATACAGAGCTAAAGAACAGGAAAAAGGAAAGTAAAATTAGGATGGGGAAGACAAAACAACTTAAAACATTCTCACTTAATATTAATGGATTAAACAGCCCAGCAAAAAGACGAAGAACATTTCATCAATTAGCCAAATTACAGCTAGAAGTTATATGTTTATAGGAAACACACATTAAGAAAAAGGATGAGGGTTTTCCGGTCTATGGCGACACGCAGGCAGACGCATCTCCCGGATACTCTGGGGATGTAAACTGCACACCAACATGGGGGAGGGGGTCCATCGGGTCGCAACCCCCCTGGAGCCTTGGTAAAAGGCTCCCAGCCAGGGGGCTTTTGAGGGGCGACCTCTTTGATGGCCGAAAGCAGGAGAATTGAGGCGCCCCTCCACCCTGAAGGTCCTGCCGCTGAGTGACCACATGGTACGGGTGCTGCTGACCGGGTCAAGCGTTGGAGATCGAGAGAAATAAATGAAGACCAGCGAATGGCCAACAGTGAACTGTGAGTCGGATTGAAGCGAACATGAGGATATAAAAAGAAGCTGCCCCCCCCAAAGAGCGACGGGAAAGCAAGCGGGGGAGGGATTCCTCCCAAACACATAGATGAAACACGGAAGGAAAGAGGGGGGAGCAGAAAAATAAGCGATTAAAACTGTTTTAAGAGACTTACCAGAACGCAGAAAAGCGTTTGGGTGAATATCAGAGACTTCAGCAACTTTTTTGATAAGTAAACAAATCCAAAAAGATGGCAGGGAAGAAACTGGAGAAAGAGAAGCAGTTGAAAATGAAAGTAGGGGCCAGTCCTCGAATGGAGGAGGTCACTGAGCTCTCAAAACTTTTGGCTGACTCCCTGCGCCCCCTGCTGGATGAGATCACTGGCATTAAACGACAACTGGCAGTAATTGGGCAGAAAGTGGTAGAGCAGCAGATTCAACTGACGAAAGCCTTAAAACAACAGAGCAAATGGGAGAGAAGGTGAAGGAAATGGATGTCACTACTAAAAAGGTTAAGAAAAAGGTGCAAAAGCTGGAAATGAAGCAAGTTACAGAAGAGTCAAAGCTTTTACAGCTACAAATGGATAAAGCAAATTTGGTCCTACGGTTCCAAGAGGTTCCAGGAAAATGTAGGAGAGAATCTGAAGCAACGGCTGAGTGAAGCAATAGCCCCAATGACCGATTTAACAGCGGAATACCTTTGCAGCGAGATGGATGTGATCTACATATCTTATTCATCGTATATCAAGAAAAATAATCTGCCTGGGGAAATAGTGGTCAGATTCTCGAAAAGACACATGAGAGATGCTATTTTGAAAGCAAATTCGGGAACACCCTTGAAAATTGGAGGCAATAATATCAGGATTTTAAAAGATATTCCATTTGATATAAGACAGAACTATGAAGTATTAATCCTTTTCTTAAAAACAAATGGCATCAGTTACAGGTAATTAATCCCAGAATGCATCAATTTCAAGATTAACAATAAAAAATAAGAGATTGACTCTGTTTTTAAAACATGTGAATTTCTGCGGACACAGCTTGGGGAACCAGAAGAAGGCAAAGAGGAGGAAAAAGAAAGCAAATCTGATGGCGAGTTGGGCTCGGGGTCTTCGGACAAGGACTCCCTCTCTGAAAAGGGAGCAGCTGAGGATATAAACTTATAAACTGAGGAAGATAAGAATAAATAAGGGCTGAAGGACTCTGATTTGTGCCTGAAGAAATGTGAAATAACTTGGAGATGCTCTGGGAATCTCCTTAAACAGTTAAAAGGGATGGTTAAACAATAATTAATCTAGCATAACTAAGTTCAATGTATTATGAGTAGCTTTTTGAAAATAGCATGGTGTTACAAGCTGATGTATGATCTACTACTCTTGGGTTTTTAGTTAGTTGTGGGTCTTTTTCTTTATCCCCTAGATGTAGTTCCCTTCCTTATATTTTCTGTTGTAGTTTTGTAGTGTGTAACAAAAAACCAATAAAAACCTCCCACCAGGGGGATGAGAAAAAAAGGAAAGAAAAAGGATGAGAAATATTTAGAAAATAGAAAATTAGGCAAATTATTTACCTCATCAGATACTCAAAAGAAATGAGGTGTAGCAATTTACGTAAAAGAACACCTATGTCCTGACGTTATATATGCATCAGAGGATGGCAGAATACTAGCAATCTCAATTATGAGACAAAATAAGAAAACTGTAATAATAAATATTTATGCGTCAAACCAAAGCCAAGAAAAAGTCTTTAAAATACTAAGAGATGTGGTAACAGTACATAACCAGATGGAAATATGTATAATAGGTGATTATAATGCGGTATTAGATGGAAAAATAGACAGCAAATCACAAGTGAAAAAGAAAAGATTGGGAAATATTTTACCAAGAAATTTCTTTGAGTTAGTAGAAGAGTATAGCATGGTTGATGCATGGAGAATAAGAAATATGGAAAAGAAAGACTATACATTTTACTCAGCCAGGCATAATTCCTGGTCTAGAATTGATATGGTATGGATCACAACGACATTAGTAACAGAAATAATAGATGTAGATATTTTACCCAATATGTTTGCAGATCACAGCCCATTAATGCTAACACTTCGAGAAATACCATGAAGGACAAGATGGAAAATGAATAAAGACTTATTAAGGGACAAAAACTTTCATTAAAAAACAGAAGAAAAATTAAAGAGTTTTTCAAACGAAACATACAACCTGAAATATCTATACAAATAGTCTGGGAAACATTTAAAGTGTTTTTAAGGGGCTTGTTTATTAATGAAGATGCATGGAAAAAGAAACAAAAAAAGCAATATGAAAAATTAGTGAATTTATTACAGAAAGGATAAGCTAAAAAAGAGAAACACAGACTTTGAAAAAATAAAGACAAATTTAAGAATGCTGCAGCATCAAATGAACATCATATCGACGCAAGAAAAAGCCAAAAACATGGAATACGCCAAACATTATCACTGAGAATGCAAATAAACCAACAAGGTGGTTGGCATATAAATTAAGAAAAGATAGGGGGGGGGAAGACAATTTAAACACTCAGAAATGAAACAGGGGAAGAAAAACATAATTTAACAGAGATGAAGAATATAGTGGAAAACTTTTATAAGAAACTATATCAACAAAATGAACAAGAGAAAGATTTAATAAAAGAATATATTAACAGAAAAAATATAAGGACATTTAATGATGATCAAATATTAATTTTAAATCAACCAGTTAGAGTATGTGAAATCACAGAAGCAATAAAGAAACAGAAGAAAAATAAATCTCCAGGACCAGATGGAATACCAGTTGAAATATATCAGAGATATGAAGAACAGACTTTATTACCACTAAAAGAACTTTTTCAAAACATATCAAAAACTGAAAAAATTCCAGACTCATGGAACCAAGCGTAAATAACACTGATTCCTAAACCAAATATGGACGATAAGGAAATTAAAAATTTTAGACCGATACCTTTATTAAACACGGATTAGAAAATATTTGCCACAATAATTGCTACAAGAATGAAGAAAGTGCTAACGCAGGTAATTCATCAAGATCAAGCCGCAGCGCCTAAGAGGGAGTGTTAGGTTGGCGTGATTCCGCTTCGGAAGAAGCGGAAACAGGCTTTGATCTCCTCCCACGAAGAAGGCTGCCGAGCAACTCTCCAGCAGCCGTTCGAGCCGGTGTACCGGTTTAAATTCTCCATCAGCCGACCTCTTGAAGATGGGCAACAACAGTGAGTGAAAAGAAGCAATGCGAAACCCGTTTTGATTGTGTAGATAACAATAAACGTGCCGCTTACCTGAACTGCGTTAAAAAATAAATTGAATCAAGCGGTTGAGCGGATAAAGAATTAATATTCCCAGAACTCTGATTCCGGCAAAGAAATATTCCCAGAACTCTGATTCCGGCAAAGAAATAGTTGATTGAAGGCTATAAAACAGCAAAAAAGCATTTTGTTTAACATTCCTGCGGTGAGGACGGAGCTGTGCGCGCAGCAGAAAAAACCGAAACTGACGAACAGTATCGCGGGAAGATGTAGGTTGGTGTAACCAGCAAAGTATTCCGAGTAGGACGAGCAGGAAGATGACATCCTAGAAGGGTAACAATCAACAGGAAGAAACTCGGACTCTTCAAACTGCAGGACCGGATGTGAGTGTATGCGAACAGACGGGACCTGCAGAACGGCAAACTGACCTACTCTATCCCTAATTACCATAGACCTTTTAGAAGACTTTTGAAAGCGCAAATAGACGCATTTGGACAATCGAAAGCTTATCTTCTAGAAGAAACAACTTGTTGTGTAAATTTGCGCACCACAGAGAAATCGCCAAAACGGAGACCAGAAGGGCACCGAAACGAACCAATTCTGACCCTGACGTTCAACCAGTTGTGAGACCAAGGACAGGCTCAACATCAACCCCTAAAATGTCAAAAGAGAGGGAGAAGGATAAGAAAGAATTGTATGCAGCCATGGAATCGATGGAGAAAAGGATGATGGAGGCGATTCAGGCCATGGGTGAGCAGATTGAGAAAA
>NW_015177015.1:822657-848052 GCF_001447785.1 Gekko japonicus | reverse complement strand
AAAAAACCAAACATATTAACAAAGAACTGTACAGAACAACAAATGAATCAAATTCAGACGGCATATAACATGAAAATGGTAAAGAAGGTTAAATATTTAGGAATTACAATTTCTAATAGAAATATCACATTAACAGAAGACAATTATAATAAATTGCTATTAGAAATTAAAAGGGACTTTAAAAAATGGAAGAATTTAAAAAGATAATTTATGTGAAAAATAGCTATAGTAAAGATTAATATTCTTCCTCGTTTTCTCTTTTTGGTGCAGAACATCCCAATATTAAGAAATACAAAGTGTTTTCATGAACTGGATAAAATGTGTAGTCAATTCATCTGGGACAACAAGAAACCTAGGATTAAAAAAAAAGTAATGCAGGATAAAAAAGAGAGAGGCGGTTTTGGTTTGTCAAACTGGAATTTGTATTATAAAGCACCTGCATTAAGTTGGATAACGGAATGGATAATGCTAGAAAATACCAGGACTCTAAATTTAGAAGGATTTAAGTTACGTATGGGATGGCATACATACACGTGGTATGAAGTACAAGCTTTAAGCAACATACAATAAGAGGTGCATTGATGAAAATATGGAAAGAAACAAAAAGTTTCTATGACAAAATCCCAAAATGGGTATCCCCTTTAGAGGCACTCATAAAACCCACGTTATATAACAAAAACAGGAGAGTGACATATGAAAGGCTTTTAGATAAAAATGACAATTTAAAAACAGAAGAAGAACTGGCCGTGCAGAATATCAGGCTCACGTGGTGGGATAATATTCAATTAAAGACAAGAATCAACAAAGATAAGAAAGTAGGATTTTACAGTAGCAATAATGACTTAGACAAGATATGGCTCTCATCAAATGACAAACTAATCCAAAAGCTATATAACTTTCTACTAACTGATTATTTACAAGATGAAACAGCCATACCATATAAAGAAAATATATTTAAAATGTTCCATAGGTGGCACTGGACACCAGATAAAACAGCAAAATGCTTTGTGAACGGTAATAGAAACTGTTGGAAATGTAAAAAAAATGTTGGCACATATGTTCACATGTGGTGGAGATGTGAAAAAATACAAAAGTATTGGTGCAAAATATATAATATTGTGAAAGAAATAACAGGACTAGAAAAACCGTTTGTACCAGGAAAATGTTTATTAAATATATTTCCAGAACAATGTAAGAAGGAAAATTTATATATAATAACATATATCTTTACAGCAGCAAGAATAATGCTAGCCAATGGGAGCCCGCCCTGCACTTGGCGGGCAAGGTGGGAGCCAGGCTTGCTTGGCCTGGGTGATGCAGGGGGATCGGTCGGCAGGCGGGCCACCCGCTGGAGGCAGCAGCTGAGCCAGGGAGGGGCGTTGCACCGGTGTGGTGCTAACTGGCAGGGGAAGGGGGCCAGAGCGCCTCTCCCTCCCTCCCTCCCCACCTCGGACCCCCCTCCCCGCCTTCCCCATCAGCCCCTGGCGCGTGTGCTCGCAGCTGGCAAGAGCGGAGCTGAGGCTGAGCCGCCTCCCATGACGCCAGGTGGGTGGTCGGGCAGCAATGGCGGGCGATCCTGCGGCTCCGGCGCGCGCTCCACCAAGCTGCTGGCGGGAGGGGACTGGCACTGACTGCTGGAGCACCACTCCAGGTCCAGTGATGCCAGGCGGGTGGTCGGGCAGCAATGGTGGGCGATCCTGCGGCTCTGGTGCGCGCTGGCGGGAGGGGACTGACACTGACTGCTGGAGCACCACTCCGGGTCCAAATGACCCCTGGCTATCAGTATATCTAATTCTGGACAATGGCCTCTTGTATAAAAAAATCCACACAATGAGGCGATGTACATACAGGGGAGATGTTTCTACAAACCTGAGGGACCCTCAGGTTAATAGAAAAAATCTTAAATACAAGTTATGTTATTTTGTATTATGTTTTAAAGTGGTTTTAATTGTATTATATTTTATACTGTTGGAACCCGCCCTGAGCCCCTCAAGGGGAGGGTGGGATATAAATCCAAATAAATAAATATAAATAAATAAACTGTAGCACAATAAAGGGGGGGGGATAATTTTTTTATTTGCTCAAATGTCATCATGAGATCTTGGCAGCCATTTTGTATTGCTTAGACAACTTTGATAATCCAAAAATGGTTGCTGCAATGTTACTTCCACCGTGGAGGTTAGTTGGGGAAAGATTGGAGGGAAAGTGGCAGAAGGCAGTGGCACTGGTAGGTGGGAAACGGGAAGAAGTGAGGAGCTGTGAGTGGAGATGAAGGAAATACTGGAGGGGAAATGGAGATAATTTGGGGAAGAGAATCAGCTGGGCAGATGAGCTTCTCCCCATTAGCCCTTGAGGGTACTTATACTAACAAGCATGCAGCTTCATGAAAGTTAGTACTGAATCTCTCAGAAATATCAAATGATCTAAAACAATGCAGAGTTTCAGTGAAAATGCTACTAGGCTTTCAGAGCATAACCAATCATTACAAGCAACATAGGCTGCTGCCAAAAAATGAAAGCACCATTGTTTTCCTCACCCCACTCCACAGTGAGTATTATGGGCCCATTCTCATGCTGTCACTACACTCTTAATTTCTCCATCTCAGCTCCATGTCATTGGCTGCAACTGGCAAGGGTAGAAAATACATCATATAATGACATGGATTAAGTTGCACTGCAAAGAACTTGCACTATTAAGTTCGATCCTTAGGGTGGATTTGCACATGCGTCTGAGATGCATGACTGCTGGTGCATTGTTTGAATTAAAAAAAATACAGTATAGAATTACCTTGTAGTCCCTGCTGTGTAGATTGGTTTTGAAATTGCGTGTATGGTTTATTTGCCGAGAACTGCTGTCCATTTGGAGATTGGCTGTGTGATGAAGGTGACCTGTGTTTCTGAAGTAATGAAGGAGTAACTACTGTTTTCAGTGGACTAACAAGAGGATGAATATTTCGACCAATCCTAGAACAAGAAAACAGTAAAACCGATTATAAGTTTGGCCCCTTTCTCGTTATGAATGTATAAAAAGTGCCCTATTGGGTTCTGTGTGAATATTACTATTTGTTTAGTTTAAAAATGCAGTATTTATAACCATGAGTTCTTTTCTACAGCATGATATCCATCGAAACAGCCAGACAAATTATACAATCAAATTCCAGTACTTTCACTAATCTGTATCGCCAAGAAAAACAAGCAAGGTGGTTATCTTTTACTGAACCTATGTTTTTAATATAAGAGCATTCATACTTACAGATCACATAAAACATTTCCTGTGGCAGAAGTACCTTATCTGTTCTGTTGAAGATGGGCCAGGGCTATTCCCAGCCTTTCTTTGCTAGGTTTTGCTGTCTCACTTCCAGGTCACAAATCATAGATATGAATGAAAGTCAGCATTTCCCCCATAACCAACAGAAACGTTTAGAGCAGTTTTGCCAAGCCCAAGAGTATTTTTTAAGTATTTATAACTGAGTCTCCGAAATGTATAAGTGGAATGAAATTAGTTATTTTAAAGTTCAAGCGCTTTCAAACACTCACAATGAACACATCTCTTACACAAATAAAAGACGGAAAGAGTTAACTATAAGGAGTTTGGGTTTTTTTAGTCACAGTAGCTGAAGAGTTGAAGTGTGTGTTTCAAGATCACTTAGTATAAAGGTTGCAGTGGCCTTGAAAAATTAACCAGTGAGAATTTTGGGTGGGCAGAGTTGGGTGGATCATGTAGGTGAGATCTAGAGCATTTATAGGCACTTCTAACATACATTCTCCTATTCCAGAACCAACCTCACATTAAAATAATCAATTTAAAACTCTCGCTTTTGACAAATTCAGATGGGAAGAACCAGTGCCTCATGTGGGTGGTGAGTCCAGTAGCCCTACCTTGTCTATAGCCCTGAACTCTGCCTCCACTGCATCACACTAGCCTACAAAGATGGAGGGTTACTTCAAATTTGATTTTTTAAATCACAGAAGACCATTCTTGTAAAAAAAAAAAAAAGGTGTATACAATCACAGTCGAACTGTGCTGACTATGTTTATTGTAAATTGAAGAATTAGGCAACCCCTGCACTGAGTCTGCATTGCACTAATAAACACAAGTCGCTCCATTGCCTACCTGTCTACCTAGGCAGATTCCATGCATCCATTCATCTAGATTTACACAGGAGGAAGTGTATCTTTTTGCCCTTTTCCAGCATTTGACAAAGAGAAGGAGGCCATACTTCATTTGGTCCATTTTCTCTCACTCTGCTGCAATCTTTCCCAAACCTGGTTTAAAAGGATGCTTTTGGAAAGACCATAGTTAAAGTACCGTTGGAGTTTATATGGACTTTCCCCCCAATCCCTCCCACATTGGTGCCATTTTCTTTACCTCAGTTCCTGTGGTAGCCATTTCCTCCCCTCCACTGGAGGGCTTTTATGGACCTTTTAAAAGCTAGTAATAGCTATATCACTGCAATAGCTATATTATTGCAACACTATACTAGGTCCCAGCATTCATTTAAAATGGAAATTCTCTAACCATTTGATTGTAAGGGGAAAGTTACTGGCTTCACATATTTCTTTATAGCTCTGCAACCAAATGACTAGATATTTCTTTAAAAATGAAAACTGGGAAGTAGTAGCATGATGCAATAGCTATAGTGCTATAGCTCTAACAGATTTTAAGCCTGAGAAAAGCTCTCCAATGGCAGCCATGGAAGGCTTAGGCAGGGAAAGTGCCAGAAAAATGTCTGTATGGGTACCCTGCTGCCATTGCAAATGCCTCTGCATTCACAGCAGCAGCCAGAGCTACACAGAGAATCATCTCCACAGGGAAACACTTTTAACTTATTTTCATATCAGATGGGGAATATAACCGTGAAGGTGATTATCAGTTATCCTGCACAGATGACAGTTGCAGCACAATAGCTCTTCTACTGCAACAGACAACAGTCTTATGTCCCTTGGAACAATAACAGATTTATTATGGCATAAGCATTAATGGATTAGAGTTCACTTCATAGGATGCATAAAGATGACCATTAGAAGCACTTACACATACTCACACAACACAGACATAAAGCCACTGATACACAGGAAAGTCTTAGATCCAGAGGAGTTAGCCATGTTAATCTGTTGCTGCTACAGGAAAGTCTTGTAAACAGTAGCTCATAAGGCGGTGAAAAGCAAGAGGCAGGACTGTGACTTTTCTATGCTTTGCTTATGCAATCTGTTTGTTTTTATCCACTATAACTCTCCTTGCGATGGTAGTTCTTTTCTCCCTAAGCATGCTCATGGACTTAGCATGGAGATGGCATCTGACTCAAGAGAATTACACAAGAGAATCTCATACAAGTCTCAGTTGGCCAGTTGGCCACTCAGAAACACAGGGTGCAATCTACCACACAGCCTATGCTCCCTGCATTTTGACAGGGGTTATATGACAGGAGCATTTAGTGAATCTGCATAGAATTTGTCTGCTTTGAACTCCTGGGGCAGAGCAGAACAAAGCATTTGTGTTAAATGTATATAAACAACTTATTTATTTATTTAAACATATTTATATCCCACATTTAAGAAGATAAGAAGAGCCTTGCTGGATCAGACCAGTGGTCCATCTAGTCCAGCATCCTGTCTCACACAGTGGCGAACCAGTCCCTCTGGATGGCCAACAATAGGGCATAGAGGCTGCGGCCTTCCCCTGATGTTGCTTCCTGGCACCGAGATTCAGAGGTTGACTGCCTCTGAATGTGGAGGTTCCCTTGGGCATTTCTACAATGCCCAAGGCGGCTTGCAAAATGTTAACATGCACAAGTATATATCATAGTTAAAACACTTAAAATTAAAATATATCAGGTTAAAATATTGTCAGTATTAGCTGCCAGCAACATTCATTAGTTGCTTCTGCTAAAGTTGCATCAAAATATCTATATATCTAATAGCGAAGGCGCCCCCTGTGTGCAGATATCTAAAACCGCACATCGGGGGCATTTTGGAGGAGGCCGGCAGAGGGTGAAGGAGCCGGGGGGGGGAGAGATTGGTGAGGCCCGGAGGCTGGAAGACACTCAGGCCATGTCGCTGGTGTCCAGGGATTGGGGGGGGGGGAAGAGGGTTTACCTGCTGCTGCTGCCTCCTCCTCTTGCTCTGCTTGGAACTCTTCTCTCCCCCCCTCCCGTATTGCCGTTCCACTTTCTTATATTGTCTAAAGCTTCAACACAAGTACTATAGAACAATGATTTGTTTTCTGTATGTTTCATGCATGTTGCTCTTGAAGCCCATGGCACCAGGTAATAATTATCTCTCTATATAATAATTCTGTTTTGGTCATGGACTCTCCTGAACATTCCACATGCTTCCAAATCAGATGGCTCCCTGATCTGTCACTCAGAAACTGTCCCTGTTCACTGGCTGTGTTGCCTGAGTCTCGCCTCCAATATTCTAAACAGTTTGCTGTTCCTCTGCCCCCAATAGCCAGTCGGAACACAGAGGTCATTTGCATATGTGGCCTGATTGGCCTTTGCCTCTAACATTCTAAACAGTTTGTTGTTGCTGTTGGGAGTCATTTAATGTGTCCTGAAGTAAAAACGGTCACTGGAGTTGCCAATCTCCATGTGGGGCCTGGAGATCTCCCAGAAATCAACGTGTTCCCCAGCCACAGCACATCATTTTCCCTACAGAAATTTTCCCAGCACGGTGGGTGGATCGGCGATGGCGGTCGCTCTCCTCAAAGCTCGCCCTTCCCAGGCTCTACCCCTCAAATCTACAGGTCTAGCCCTCCCCTTTGTATTGCCAACCTCCAGGCACCACCTGGAGATCTACAAGATCAGTTCTCCTGGAGAGAATGGCTGCTTTGGGCAATGGACTCTATGGAATTATACCCTACTGAGGTCCCTCTGCACCCCAAACCTTGCCCTCCCCAAGCTCTACCCCTCAAATCTACAGGTATTTCCCAACCCAGAGTTGGCAACCCTGCTATGGAACTGCTTTCCAGACCCTTGGAACCCAGAAGACATGGCATAGGAGGAGGTGCTTTTCTACCTTAGCTGCCACTGCATAACCCCAAATCAACATAAGTCAGAGTGGAGGGAACCATACCTGTTACCATGAGGCTGTCCTCCCATACTACCCACTTGGGGCAGCAAAATGACTTGAGACAGCCCTGCCTTATAGCTAAGCAGAAGGAAATAAACATGGCTTGCCTACCTCTATTTTCCCCTTCCCTCATCCGCCCCACCAGTCACAGCTGGGACACTCACCTGGAGCTTCCTTCTAGAGCTCGTTGTATTTCTTCCCACAACGGACCTAGTATCTACATAAAGATGGAAGTAGTCCCAATTATCCTCATGAGAAATTTATTTATTAAATATAAAATAAAATCTGTTTCAAAAAATAAAACATTTTTCTTTGGTACTTGTGGATCTTTTAACTAATTTTTTTCATTCCATGAACTGGTGCAGTTCTCTTGTTGCTGGCTGGCTAAGGCCCAATTATTGCCTTATGGATGGCAATAAACACTAATCCATTGTTAATTTTTCAAAAACTGATTTGCTTTTATTATTATATTTCTATCACAGAGTTCAAGATGGCTTACTCTGGGGTTCTCCGCCACCCCCAGGATGGCTTAGATTCAGAGGCATAGGAGTATTACAGGATGTCCAACCACAGAATCCATCGGAAAAATTCACGGAAAGGGTTAATGGAGGGATTTTTCCTTACCTTCCCCTTCCACAAACATTTGTCCTTGAACTTCTTTGTGAGGCTCTGTGTAGCTGTGCAAGCAAAATGAGCCACCAGAGTGGGGAAAAGGCTGCAGCAATGATGGGGTGGTGGTGGGAAATCAATGAAATCACCCCTTTCCCCCTTTTTCCACTTGTGGCTGGTGTCACTGGAAGAGGTGACTTAACCTGATTCCCCCTCGGCTCTGCAACTCCCTCTGTTAGTGTATTTTGCTTGTGAGGGTCTGCCAGACCCTCAGAGAAGATTTTTTAAGGATAGATTGCATGAAGGAATGCAGTCCCTCATGCAGTCTACGTTGTCATGCAGTAATGGTTGGGGATCTATTTTGCCAGTACCTTCCATGAACTCTACGGGTGGATCCAACCCATAACCAGGATGATTTTGAAATCGTTTGGTCATTTCATTGTTGATGCAAGATGCCTTGGGAATTGTGATATTTAAATATTTAATAAACATATACACCTTTAACCCTTTCCCCTAAAACTGAACAAAAAGGGTCCTGCAGATTTTTAAGCTACACCCTCCACCATGTTAAGGTACAGTTTTCCATGGTCTACTGTTCACTTACTTGCCTTTAATGTGTTCCTTACAAAAGAAAATACAGCACAGCATGCCTAATTGCTAAGTATTTTAAAGGGAATATAAAACTGAAAGACTGAGAAATCCACTTCTCTTTTACTTATACTTGGGGGTAAAATGCAACCACAACAGAGACATAGATGTTTTCAATATGAACACTGTCTCGCTTTGTTTTTATTTTGGAAGGAAAGCTTTGATTGGCAGATTCTTCTGTTAGACAATGGATCTCAATATTTCTTCCATCCGTCTCTTTCAGCAGGAAGAAGATCAGATCCAGAGTTCCGTCCATCTGTACTTTATCTCAAATAAATTCCTATAGATTTTGTGATGTGGTGCTTGCCTGCACTTCAAACCATTTATCAAGGGCTGTGGAATTGTAGATGTGGAGAAATGCATTCTATTTGGGGCTTTCGGCTTAGGGTTGCCAACCTCCAGGTGAGCCTGGAGATCTCCTGGTATTACAACCAATCTCCTGGCAGCAGAGAACAGTTCCCTTGGAGAAAATACCTGCTTTGGAGAGTGGACTCCATGGCATTGTACCCTGCTGAGGTCTCTCCACTCCGCAAGCCCCGACCTTCTGAAGGTCCACCCTCCACAAATCTCCAGGTATTTCCTAACCCTGGTAACAGAAGTGGCAACAGTTCCCCTGGAGAAAATGGCCGCTTTGGAGGATGGACTCGATGGCATCATACCCCACTGGGGTCCCACACCTCCTCAACCCCACCCTCCACAGGCTGCACCCCCAAAATCCCCAGGCATTTCCCAACCCACAGTTGGCAACCCTATTTGGGCTAGATAAAATCTGTACACTGACTCTGAAAAGTATTCTCTGTAGCTGAAGACATGCAGGAAGGGGGAATTCACCTGCTCTCAAGCCTTGCTACTGACTGGCCTGGAGACAATGAAACTGTCAGCTCACATGTTAAATCAGAATCTGACACCCAAAAAGGGACACAGAGACTTGGGGATGCAATGGCTTGACTGTATCTTACTGGGCATTTCAGGAAAGGAAAGTTTTATTCACGGTCATTGACCAACACATATACCGATGGCATTTTGTAACATGGATGATAGATATCACAAAATAGAAGCAGAATTTTAAAACTGGTTATAAAAACACCATGAAACCATAATAATTAACATTAATAAAACTAAATCTTAATTCTCCTCTTTTCGAGCTACTATAGATTTTCTAATTTTTGGGGCAAGCCATCCCAATGAGTAACTTCTGCCCACCTATCCAATAGCAAATTGCTTAAAAGGCAGATTCTTTGCCTGCGAGAGAGAGGGAGTATCTTAGAGAAAGGAAGAGATTCACAGATGTTATTATACCCTTTACAATCAAAAATTACATAGACTCAATACCATCCACACAACAGGGGCATATTCTTTCTTCATAAGGAATCTTGTTAAATTTTCCTTCCAGGACTGCAGATGGGAGTACATCCCAACGCATTAGTGTAAGTATTCTTCTGTAGTCCTGATTTAGTAAATGGGAGAAGTAAGGCATAGGGATTACTCTTATGGAGCCAGGAGGACTCACCATTTCTCTATCATATTTAAATCGTGTTGTCTTGAGATAGCCAGTATTCTCTGTTTCGCCATAGACTTGCCCTTTTCATAACCCATAGAACACAAATATTGTTTAGACAAACCATAAGAGGCTAATTTCTTATCTAGCACCTTAAACCAAGGGGTTCAAAGTGGTCTAACATCATTAAACTTGTCAATTCCTTGGGTAGAAAAGCTAGCTTTAACCAAAACGTTGTCACTGCAATCCATAGCTTTGCCTCGACTGTAATCATGCCTGTCTCTTTTCAAATAATGGCATTTGGAACCTCATTGGGGGCTTGTAGAATTGCTCTCAAAATTTAACTGAACTGTAACTGCTTTCTTAAGGTTTGCTATAATGTTAATGAGAGCTGAGACAAAGATTTGGCCTTAAATAATCTAAGGAAGGCCGAGCGCCGAAGAATGGATTCTTTTGAACTATGGTGCTGGAGAAGACCTTTGAGAGTCCCTTGGACTGCAAGAAGATCAAATCAGTCAATCCTAAAAGAAATCAACCCTGACTGTTCCCTGGAAGGCCAGATAATGAAACTGAAGCTCAAATACTTTGGCCACAAAATGAGAAGGGAGCACTCACTGGAGAAGACCCTGATGCTGGGAAAGATTGAAGATCAAAGAAGACGGGGACGGCAAAGGATGAGATAGTTAGACAGTGTCATAGATGCAACGAACATGAAATTGAGCCAACTTCAGAGGACGGTGGAAGACAGGAAGGCCTGGTGTGATCTGGTCCATGGGGTCGCAAAGAGTTGTACTCGACGGTGTGACTGAACAACAAAAAACAACAAATCTAAGGGCAGCCACAGGGCATTTACCTCCTTTATTCCAGTAAAGTTTTTGAATCACCCCAGAACTCCTTTTGGCCTCTGAAACAATGGTATTTATATTCACTGATCTTGAACTATTTGCCTGGAAGAAGACTCTCAGACTCCATCAGTCTATCTACAACTATACCATACTGGCTATATGGTTTAACTGCTATATGAATGATCTACTATGACAGCCTGAATAGAAAACCAGAGGTTTAAAGAATGTGGACAATACTATAGTTCAGCTTCTAACCAGAGTTCTCATTGAAGTTGAACTGAAGCCTATGTTCCATGTCTAACACTGCCAAATGTACAAGTAAGAAGCAGAATATAATATATGAACCAATTCTAGTTTATTTATTATGGTATAAGCTTTCATAGGGCAGAGCCCATTTCGTCAAATGAACAAGGTGGATTGTGAAGATGGTGTGTGGATACATATAGCATATGTGGATATACGGTGTAGGTACAGTATGTGTCCATGCCCATTCGCATGGATAACATAAATTAGGGCTGCCAAGCCGTGGCGGGGGAACCATGCATCGTCACAGGATCCCTGCCGTGGGGGGACAGCGATACGCGTTGCACCGGCATCGCCAGGATGTGATGCTACGCATCGCTCAGGCAACGGGACTCCAAACAGCCCCGTTGCCAGAGTGACGCATAGCGTCACATCCTGGCGACGCTGGTGCAACGCGTATCGCTGTCCCTCCGTGGCAGGGATCCTGTGACGACGCACGGATCCCCCGCCGCGGCTTGGCAGCCCTAACGTAAATGTCAGAAACAAACTGAATATGGTAACCAGTAATGCTTAAGATTTTGGGGTTCCAAAGACAAATGTCATAACACTGAAATTCACCCCAAAATGTACAGGTCTGCTTTTGGTGAATAATCAAATTGCTTCATCGTTTTCATAATTAAGGGGGAAATATCAAAAAAACTAAAAGATATCATTTACATAATTGCTCACCTTGATATAGCAACCAGTTATCAGTGATAAATAAAAGATGATTTCCAAGTTAATTATCAATTAACAATAATTCATGAGAACCAATAAAACTTTGCAGGTCCATCTTGACTGATTATATCTGGAAGAAGATCCTGAAAGATTTTCCCCTTCATTTGTGCACAATTCCTACCAAGAACTGTGAGGCGTGGCTAACTTGTTTAAAGAACAATCCAGGTAGTCAGCTATGTTGGTCTGAAGCAGTAGAACAAATTTTGGCATCCTAAATTTGTATAAGGAACAATTGCCTCAAGATAGTGTGCAAGCTGTTATGACTAAAACATGGCAGGATTTCTTGCACATACAAACAAGTTCAAAACCAAGTTGTTGCCTCGCTTTCTGATCTGCGGCTCGGTGATGGCGGTCGCTCTCCTCCACCTCTGGGGAGGCGACCTGTGCACCAGTGGTCCGGAGGGGTGCCACCTCAAGTGACACCCCCAGGTGAGCCTTGGGAAAAGGCTCCAGGCCGGGGGCGCTGGGGGGGGCGACCTCTTCGATGGCGTAAAGCCAGAGAATTGAGGCGCTCTCTTGCCCCAAAGGGTCCGTCCACTGCGTGGCTCAGTTTTACACTGAGCATAGTCGATGACAACTGGGACAAGCAGAGAGATCAGCGGAATAACGAGGCTGCAAGACGTCTATGGATAGACCGACAATGATCCAGAGGATGTAGCAAGCGGAAAATTTTAAAAAGTGAGTTCCCCCCCCAATTGGAAGCGGTGTCGGGAGGGGCCCCTCCGGCGTGAATAAACGAACTTTGTTGATTAAGTGTAGGGGGGGAGGAGAGAAGAAGCGTTGCACGGTATGAAAGACTTAATCGCTAAGCGGAAAAGTTAGTAAAGAAGTCCCCCCCCCAACTGAAAATGGTGCAGGGAGTTAACTGGCATAAAAAACAAGCAAACTTTCAATTAAAAGGAGAGGAGAAGTGAAGTAGCGTTAAAGTGCACGAGAGACTTAGCTGAGTTTGCGAAGACATCGGGCGTGTTATTGAAGGAAGGTGGAATCGGTTCTCTGAATGTAAACAAAGTTGAAAATGGCCGGCGCTTGAGGTAGATTGGGACGAGGAGCAGGGAGGGGCGGCCAAAGCCCGAGAGTGTAAGAGAAGGGTGACGTGTTCTCCATGCTATCGGAACTGCTCAAGCCGGTTAATGAGAGGCTCGATGATATTAACCAACAGTTGATCGCTTCAAACCAAAGCCTGGCAAAGCAACAGCAACAAATTGCCGAGCACAAATGGAAGAGAAAGTAAAAGAGACAGCACATGACACCAAGAAAGTTAAAAAGAAAGTGGGATTGATGGAACAAAGACAAGATTCACAGGAAAGGAGACTGCTGAATCTACAAATGGAAAAAGCAAACAAGACACTCAGATTTCAGGGCACTGCCGAATCACAGGGAGAAAACTTGAAGAAAATGATGGCAGAGCTACTTGCACTGGCGATGGCTGTGTCAGAGGTGGAAGCAGAATCGGAAATTGAGGTGATCTATAGATCATAAAATATATTAAACGCAACAACCTGCCAGGTGAAATCGTGGCCAAGTTTCTCCGAAGACAGACTAGGGATTTAATCCTTAAAGCGACGGCGGCAAGCCCTCTGAAACTGGGAGGAATGGACATCAGGGTCCTAAAGGACACCCCGTTTGAGATACGTGAGAAAAGGAAGGCTTATAAAGAGTTGATTTCAATCCTGCAAACTAACCAAATCCAGTACTCCTGGAATTTTCCTGAAGGTGTCGTGTTTAAGTACAGGGATAAAAGAGAGAAAATAGACTCGGTTTCAAAGGCTGAAGAATGGATGAAGCGGCACTTCGGATCGAGGGATGAAGATCAGCAAGAGCGAGGCGGTGGAGCAGGCGCTGCAGAGAAGGACTCAGCCGATGACCTGGGAGCAGCAGAAGGAGTTCCAGCCAGAGATGCGTATGATTTAAGATTAAGAGGACCGAAGTAACGCTTTAAACTTTAAAGACTTGCAAACGAAGATGATGATGGAAGATTCTCGGCATGCACTTGAATGAACTGGAATACTAACATGAACTGACTAATTCTCTGACTTATTGGCTAAAACTGAAGTGTGGAATATATAAAACTAACTGAATACTAACTGTTAATGATCTCTACTCTTGGGCTTTTAGTTATAGTGTGGGTTTGATTTTCTGTCTTTTAATCCTGGGGTCCTATTTCCTTCCCTTTTTATCTGTCTTATAGTTTGTAGGTGTAACAAAAAATAAATAAAGCTACCCTGTCTTCAGGGGATTTAAAAAAAACACAAGTTGTTGCCTCAAGATAAAACTTAATTTAAAAAACCCAATCCCTATGTTATTTGTCATGGTGTAAACAAGGTTGAAAGAGATGCATCACAATGCTAGTGACCTACAAGAAAAAAATTCAATATGTCAAAACACCCCATTTCTTAAAAAATGTAGTATAATCACTTGAAATATGAGGAACGCTAGCTACAGGGTCAAGAGACCAAAGCAGAATGAAAAGAAGTAGGGAAGAGAAAAGGTTAACACAGATTTTCATCTCTTTCTCTAATATTAAAAATGATGTGCAAAGCTCTGCTAATCTGGTTTCTGGATGATGCCCAGTTCCTTGCCACGTGTTTCTTTTCTGGGTCCTGCCCTGGGGGAATTTCTGTCAGCACAGGCTCAAGAAACAGTTATACCATTCACTCTCCAAAAACCCACTATATGAAGTTTGGTGAACTTTGCTACTAATCACTCCCAGGTGCCTTTGCCTCATTCTATGGAAAATGCAGGATCCTTCCCTTCAACAATATGATAATAAACCAGTCACTCTAGTTTACCTTCGCAAACAGTTCTTTGGGTTCACTGTTTTACATTATGAGACGCAACATGCAAACTTACTGTTGGGCTGCAGCATGCTGCACAATTGTATTGGAACACAGTGACTGACAACAAAGTCAGTAACCTGCTTCCATTGCCTTTGCCATTAATGTTGACCTGGCTCAGGGTCCAGCTGACTGGATAGGAAGGACCAAGGTCAGAGTGACCAGCCACCCTGCTTGTTTTCTCTTCTCCCAACTGCTTGTTTGGTTTGTATTATGTATAGACACACTGGTTATATGAGGCTACAACAAAACACGTGGTTCCCTTGGCATAAAACCAACATGGAACGAATCAAGCAAGTTAACTGAATTTGAAATAAGACCTAAAAGGAACTCGGTAATTCATTCCTTCAACAGGCAGGTCAAATATTACAGTACCAAGGCAAAGAGGGAATACAAGCAATTCCATGTCTTTCATACACAACATGGAAGCAATTATTTATTTATGTGGGGCAATTTACTTCATTTGTATCCCACCTTTCTCCTCAATTAAAGACAACTGAGAGAAGCTGCTAGGTGCCACAGAAAGCAGGCTTTTCTGCAACCTCCCGTTGCTTCATTATTACAGCCATGATTACAATAGTTGAAAGAGACTCAAAATTTCTTAGAAATGCTTATTTCCAGACTGGCTTGCCAACATCACTTCCAAGACAAATGTGTAAATTTGCAAAAGTGAGTTTTATCCTCACCCCCTACGCCCAGAACTGTGCCATGCAACATAGAGGGCTGAAGCAAGAAAGGGGAATCACCCCAAGTAATCTTCCCTCTTGTGTAAACTCTTTTCCACAGAGTCTGATCCACTCATGGAAGAGTGAGCCAATGTCACTGCATTTCTATTTCCATTGTATCTAATACTGTCTTTATCATTAATCACAGAGTACTATCTGCAGTGAAAATTCTACACTGAGGCACCCAAATTAAAAGCATAATTCTGCACCCTACATAAATTAAACTGATTTAGCATATTTTATGTGCATAAATTATTCTGATTGTGTTGGTGATGGAAGGGGACAAGGAGATGTATTGGGTACTCCAGTTTAAGACAAATGAAACTAATGAGTTTAGAATAATGCTGCACAGAATTGCACTATAAAGTTCCCCTGACCAGTGTCCCATTTGGCTTCAGAGATGCCTTCAGGCATTGCCCACATACTTCCAAGCCTATCTTTTCAATGGTAAGAACTAGAAACTTTTTTAAAAAGAAAGAAGATTCTCAGAATGCTAGAGTAGTAAATTTGCTACTTTTCAGCACTTACACATAACTGTTGAATAATATAGTCCTGCCAATGTTAATGTCTCCAAGTATGTGAAACTCAGTTTATGAATAAATTCATATTTCAGCTTCTTCCCTTTTATTGCTATCCTTTTCTTATATATAAACCACAAAAATTGTTAAAAAGTATAGTATCCTGAGTTTATCAGCTTTCATTCAAAAAATGAAATAGCATACCGAATCCATTTCAAAAATAGCATACCGAATCTGTTTCAAAATGCTGGTTCTTACCTTTAAAACCCTATATGGCCAGGGTCTGACTTACCTGAGGGACCGCCTTTCCCCACATATACCCCCAAGAGCACTTTGGTCCGGGGCACAACATCGCCTGGTGGTTCCAGGCCCCCGGGAGGCAAGGCTCGCCGTGACTAGGGCCAGGTCCTTTTCGGTGGCGGCCCCTACCTGGTGGAACGAGCTCCCGGAGGAGATCAGGGCCCTGCAGGACCTTATGCAGTTCCGCAGGGTCTGTAAGACGGAGCTCTTCCATCAGGCTTTCACATAGGGGCCGCCACTACCACTGCCACCAATGATGTGGACAACATTGGGGTTAAGGATGGCCCGGGAAGATCTACCACAATTTTTGTGTGACTCATACCACCGGACTTACTTGCTTGGGATCGGCTATAAGACAACATCATCTCTGGAGAAAAACAGGTTGCTTACCTGTAACTGGTGATCTCTGAGTGGTCATCTGTGCATTCACACCCATGGGATCTAGTGCGCACGCGCTGGATCGATCGGCATTGTAGCAAGCTCTTTAACGGATTTTTGCGTCCAGACATCGGGCATGCGCAGGAACCCCACCACGCATGCCCAGAGGGGAGGGCGCGGACATCCCGCCAGTTCCTTCAAACCGCCGCAAATCAACCCCTATTGAAAATGTAGAAGCTGACAGCAGCGGGGAAGGAGGGCGGGTGGTGTGAATGCACAGACGACCACTCGAAGATCACCAGTTACAGGTAAGCAACCTGTTTATCTTCGATGTGGTCTCTGTGCTTCACACCCATGGGAGATTAGCGAGCAGTGGCCTACCTGGAGGAGGGTGCTGGCAGGTCCTTTACTGCATAGCCGAAGATAGAATGCGACGTCCCATGTTGGTATTAGAGTTTTTGTGGACGTCTAGGGCGTAGTGCCTGATGAAGGTGTTAGGCGTGGCCCACGTAGCGGCTTTGCAAATGTCCGTCAGGGGCACTCCCTGGAGGAAGGCAGTGGAAGCCACAACAGCTCGAGTTGAATGAGCCCTGATAGGGCCGGGCAATGGCTGTTTGGCAATCAGGTAACAAAGGCGGATGAGACCCGCAATCCACCTAGGGAGGCGCTGAGCCGTGATGCGAGTCCCCAGCCTTGATGGTGCGTACGAGACGAATAGTTGGGAGTCACGTCTCGCTGGGCGGGTTCTGTTCAGGTAGAACAGGAGCGCACGCTTCACATCCAAGGTGTGTAACAGTCTGTCCTCTGAGGATTTCGGAGCCGGGAAGAAATCTGGGAGGAAGAACTCTGCCTGTAGGTGGAATTCTGACACTACCTTTGACAGGAACGAGATGTCAGGGACTTTCAAGGAAGGGAAAGATAAAATAGTGGGGAAGGGAAAATGAGATGCCCCCTGCAAGTCCTTGTGGGTTCCCTGCTCGTACTAGAGATTGGCGAAGAAACCTCCTGCATTTCTTAGCTATTCTTTCTGGAGAGTGGCCCATTCCTAAATTATTTTGTATATACAGAGTGCATGCAAATGGTACAGAAAACAAATTTCTCTGATCACTGCTGGACTTTGTTTTATAAATCTTACTTTCACACCTGTACATGTTCTTTTAAAAACAGATTCATCCATTTTTGCAAACTCAGTTGCTTAATACCAATATTAAGGTGAAAGTAGTGGGCATCCTGGGTAGTAGTGACCATGTAATATTGGAATTTACAGTCTTGGGGAAGGGAGAAGCTGTACTTAGTCAGACATATAGGCTGGACTTCAGAAAAGCAAATTTTAACAAAATTAAAGCTATGCTGGGGAGAATCTCGTGGTCAGAAATACTTAAGGAGAAGGGAGTTCAAGAAGGGTGGGTGCAGGGCTATTTTTGGGCAGGAACGCACTGGAACCATGTTCTGGTTGGCTTCTGAGCTGGCTACGTCCAGGGCTCATTCCCAACCGGAACACGGTTCCCTCTAGCTCACATGCTGCCTGCAGCTCCAGCGCACAAGTCTCCACCTGCTTAAGAAACCACGTGCTGGCGGGCAGGCTCCCAGAAGTCGGCAGCCCCCACCTTCCTGATTAAGCAGCCCCCAGTCTCCTGATTAGGCAGCCACCTTCCGCCCTCGTGGCATTGATCAGGAGAGCCTGGGCACCCTGAAGAAGCTGTCGCTGCTGCTATCGCTGTGCCGGAGGTGGAGCCGTTCATCATAATTCATCGCTGGCTACTCTGGCGCCCTGCGAGGTAGGCCATCGGCAGTAGCGTCTTTCCGACCCACCTCCCATGCAGCCTGGGGTGCAATTGAATGGGGGGAGCCCGCCGAGCCGGGATCGGGGCCCTCGACCCTTCCGTGGCACACCTCTCGAACCCGCAGCTTCCTCTTTCGCTCCCGTTGCAATTTGTTTTTTTTGGGGGGGAAGGGGTTGAAGTTGGCGTGGCTCGAGCAGGCGAGGAGAGGTGACGGGCGAGCCGGCCGAGTAATGGCTGGTGGGTGGGTGGGCGAGTGAAAGGCCACCTGGGAGGGACCACTCGGTGCCACCTGCTTGGAGGGGGGGAGAAAGCAAGGAAGGGAAGAGGGAGGGAAAAGAGCCTCCTGCCTGCTTCACAGCATGTCCTTTGGCGGTTCAGTTAAGCGAGCCTGCCCCGCAGGATCGGGTCTCCCAGGGAGTGTGTGTGGGGGGGGAGCTCTTCTCCATGGATTGAGGGCACAGAGATCTTTGGCAAGAAGAAAGGGGGGGTTTTCCTTCCTTCCATCCAGGGCTCATGAAGGGGCCCTGAGTCTGTTGCTTGCTTCTGCAAAGGAGGAGGAGGAAGGGATCTGGGGTTGCTGCGCGGTGCGTGCGGATTGCATGCTTGGTGCCTCGCGGTGTTGTTTTATCACTGAGCAAACAGGAGGAGAAAACTGAGGCTAGATGCATGGGAGGGGGAAAAAGTCGCCTTCCCTTCACTCAGCCCACCGCTCCTTGCGATCTCTTTCTCTATGCAAATTTGCTTCCCCCTTTTCTTCCTTATTGTTTTTGGTCGTCCTGTAAGCCACCATCTGGGCTTTGCAGTGCCTGGGCCCTGGGGTTTTGCATTTGATTTGAGAATACAACCTCCTCTTTCTTCCTTGCCCAGAATCAGTCCGGCTCTTGTATTTGTATTTAGGCCTCCCCCCCCCCCATTTCCTCGAAGGAACCCCCACTGGCTTTGCAGTTCGCAATTTTTGCTGTCATGTGCAACTTCTGTCCTTGTGCGGGGTAGAACTGCTTGTGGGTGCCTGGTTTATCTGCATAAGGGTCAGAGAAATACATGGAGGACAGATTTTTATCAATAACCCTTAACTTGTCTGAGCTGAATGGAGCCTGCACAATCAGGAGCAGTATACACCTTGACACAAGATGCTGGAGAGGGACATACTTTCTTGCCCTGCTGAAGTTCTCAGAACCTCAGAAGGGCCCCCCTAGTCTGGGTAGGGCCACTGTGGGTAACAGATCTTGGGCTGCATAGCCTCAAACCAAGAAGGCTCCCCCCTCTTAGGAGCCAGTTTGGTGTAGTGGTTAAGTGCATGGACTCTAATCTGGGAGAACCAGGTTTGATTCCCCACTCCTCCACTTGCAGCTGCTGGATAACCTTGAGCAAGTCATAGTTCTGCCAGAGCTGTTCTCTCAAGGGTCTGCTGCAGCTGGCGCTGTTGGGGGAGGCGGGTGGGGTGTGTGTGTGGGGGCATGCACATGTGGGGTGGGTGGAAAGGCCCTGGGCACCCTCTTTCCCCTCCGCAATGCTTCTTGGCAGCCCTCAAGGGTCTGCTGTGGCCAGCGCTGTTGGAGGAGGAAGACAGGGTGTGTGTGGATGCATGT
This sequence comes from Gekko japonicus, assembly GCF_001447785.1. Taxonomy (NCBI): domain Eukaryota; kingdom Metazoa; phylum Chordata; class Lepidosauria; order Squamata; family Gekkonidae; genus Gekko; species Gekko japonicus. The sequence continues at coordinate 828,231 of NW_015177015.1, read as the reverse complement.
GGGGATCATAAACGCTGTAGGTAAACCATCTTTTTCCATAATGACCACGAGTGAAATGACCTGTCTGATCTTTTATGTGCTTGGCAGCTTACTAAGCTGAAGTGTGTCCCAATGTTTTTGGTTTACATAAGTGCCTTCTCATTCTCCCCTCCCCACATTGCTTAAGCATCATGCTGAGGACTCTGATGCATCTTTAGTCTTCTGGGTTGTCCGTTGCTTGTGAATGTCACTGCTGGGAGACCACAGGATCTTCGAGTATTTATGAGGGAAATATTTTTCAAAACAGTGTATCTTGCTTGCTGCTTAGTTCATGTAATTAGGCTTTGAAGGACTGTTTTGGCTTAAAAGCTCTGATGTGGTGGAGAGAGTGTCCTATGTTTCTTATACTTGAAGAAGAAGAAGAGATTGGATTTATACCCCACCCTTCACTTGGAGTCTCAGAGCGGCTTACAAACTCCTTCCCCTTCCCCTCCACACAACAGACACCCTGTGAGGTGGGTGGGGCTGAGAGAACTCTGACACAAACTGCTCTTTTTCAAGGACAGCTGTGCCAGAGCTTGTGACTAACCCAAGGTCACATCAGCAGGTGCAAGTGGAGGAGTGGGGATTCAAACCTGGTTCTCCCAGATTAGAGTCTGCACACTTAACCACTACACCAAACTGACTCTCAAACTTGCTTCTAAAGGTTTTGAGTTACAGTTTGGTGTATTGGTTAGGAGTATGGACTCTAATCTGGGAGAACCGGGTTTGATTCCCCATTCATCTACTTGCAGCTGCTGGTGTGACCTTGGGTCAATCACAAGTTCTTTCAGAGCTGTTGTCTCAAGAGCAGTCCTCGAAAGAGCTCTCTCAGCCCCACCTGTTTTTAAATGGTAATCCGTGTCTGTTTTTAAATGGTAATCCGATCTGTATGAACAAGATTGGGAAGGGGGGACATTCAGATCAGAGTCCTTTTAAAATTTCCTTTCGCTGTGTGCAGCCCAGAGAGGACATTGGCAAGAAATGTGCACTCTGTACATGTTCATGCTCTTCATTTTGCTGTTAGTTAAAATGGTGTGGTACAGTTTCAAAGGGACAACTAACTGGGATGTACAAAAGGAATGACAGTCCATTGGAAACAATGGGAGAGACTTGAAGGCCCATTGGAGATAATGGGAGCCAGGAATGCCAATTGACTTGCATGGGCTCCACTGAAATACATTGCAGCACAAAAAAAGTTGCAAAGAAAATGTGGAATGGTTTTTCCATTAAGGGGCATGGGGGGCTTGCACATGAGAATCTTTGCTAATCCTTGTTTGATTTTCATAATAAGCTGCGCTGTCAGGCGTGTGGCCTAATATGCTAATGAGTTTCTGCTGTTGGGTGTGGCCTATTATGCTAATGAGTTCCTGCTGGGCTTTTTCTACAAAAACAGCCCTGGGTGGGTGTTTCTTAAAAGTGAAATATTGAAAGCACAGTCACAAACAATTCCTATGAGAAGGAAAAATGGGAGGAACCTACAGAAGCCAAAGTGGCTCCACAAACAGCTTTCTAAAGAATTGAGAAATAAAAAAGATTAATTTAGGAAATGGAATGAAGGCCTTATAACCAAGGATGAATATAAACATAACCAGTGCTTGTAGCAAGAGAGTTAGGAAAGCTAAGTATGAGTTTAGGCTGGCAAGAGATGCTATAAACAACAAAAAAGGGTTATTTTCTTATGTTCAAAGTAAGAAAAAGAGCAAGGACATGGTAGGTCCATCGCGGAGTCAGGAAAATGAAATTGTAACAGGGGATGAAGAGAGGGCAGAACTGCTCAATTTCTACTTTTCCTCAGTCTTCTCTTGCAAAGGAAATGGTGCTCAATATGGCAAAAACAGAACATATGATGAGGGAAGGTAGTTGTAGCCTAGGATCAGCATAGGGGAAGTACATAAGCACCTGGTTTCTTTAAATGAAACTAAGTCCTTGGGGCCAGATGAGCTGCATCCAAGGGTACTAAAAGAACTTGCAGATGTAATTTCTGAGCCTCTATCCATTATTTTTGAGAATTCTTGGAGAACAGGTGAGGCGCCAGAAGAGTGGAGGCAGGCAAATATTGTCCCCATCTTCAATAAGGGGAAAAAGGAGGATCCGGGTAACTATGGACCCATCAGCTTGATGTCTATACCTATAAATGTTTTAGGGGGGGAAATCGTCAATCGGTCCTTTTGTTGTTGTTCAGTCGCACAGTCGAGTCCGACTCTTCGCGACCCCATGGACAAGATCACGCCAGGCCCTCCTGTCTTCCGCCGTCCTCCGAAGCCCACTCAATTTCATGTTTGTTGCATCCATGACACTGTCCAACCATCTCATCCTTTGCTGTCCCCGTCTTCTTTGACCTTCAATCTTTCCCAGCATCAGGGTCTTCTCCAGGGAGTGCTCCCTTCTCATTTGGTGCCCAAAGTATTTGGTCCTTGGGCATTTAGAAAAGATGTCTGTGATCACTTTATCTTTTTTTTTTTAAAGAAAGTTACTACCTTGCTGGATCAGGGGAATGCTGTGGACATAGTTTATCTTCGTTTCAGTAAGGCTTTTGATAAAAGTCCCAGATAATATTCTTGTTGACAAGTTGGTAAAATGTGGTTTGGATCCTATTACTGTTAGTTACTGGATTTGTAACTGGTTGACAGATCACACTCTCTGGTTCCTCATCCTCTTGGGAGTGGAATGACAAGTGGAGTGCCTGAAGGATCTGTCCTAGGACCTGTTTTGTTCAACATCTTTATCAATAATTTGGATGAAGGGATAGAGTGAAGGCTTATTAAATTTGCAGATGACACTAAATTGGAAGGAGTAGCAAATATGGTAGAAGACAGAGTCAGGAGGATACTGGATGATCTTGACTGGCTGGAAAACTGGGCTAAAACAAATAAAATGAATTTTAACAGGGATAAATGTAATCGCTGGACTGGCAAGAGAGAAACTCTGTCACTGGGAGTGACGGGGAGTGGCCCGCAGAGCAGGGGGCGACCACCGGAGATCTTCCCGACCACCGCTGGACTAGTGAGAGAGGAGCCCCGGCAGGCCCTCCCTCTCCCCTCCTTCTCCTTCCCCCTCCTGGTCTGCTGGGAGTGCTGGGGAGTGGTTTACAGGGGAGGAGTGCACCGCGACTACCGCTGGACGAGATCACTGCTGGATTGACGGGAGCATCGAGGAGTGGCCCCCGGGTGAGGAGGCAGCTATTGGAGTGGTTGGACCACTCCGAAGAACTAGAGAGCAGGTTCTATCTGCCGCCGCGAAGGCAGTAGCCTTAACCATAAGGACAAATCTTGAAGTGTGCCAGGAGGATGAGTGGATGTGAGAAGGATGCATGCACGAATGGTGATGTAGCCTGCTAGTATTGTTAGTAGAGTGGAAGAGAGACTGGACGTAAAAATTTGCTGAGTGTGGGTGTGTCAGGGGCCAGGTCTCGTGTTTCTTTTTAGGATAGTTAGTGCACTTGGGGCAGAAGTATTGCATAGCAAGGCTTGATTATATTGTACACAATTGGGGGTGAGAAGAGAGCTAGGAGGATTGTTGATCAGCTGTCTAGGCGGTCAGGTGCTGCAGCGTGGACCGGCCAGTGGCAGCAATGTCAATACAGCAGATTCCGGTGCTCTTTGGGAGGGGGAAGTATAGCGGTGGGTCCAGGCCATGGAGTAAGGGAAGGGTGCGGAGAACCATAAGGGCTCGGCACCCTTCCAGCCTGAGACCCATTCCGAAGGATACCCCCCTCCGACATTGGTGTTGTGCAATGCCAGGTCCATCAATAATAAAACAACGGTCCTCCGGGACTTTATTACAAAACATCAGGCGGACCTGGCTTGCGTGACAGAGACCTGGGTGCGGGATGGGGAGACCGTAGCTCTCTCCTAACTTGCCCCGCCTGGGTTCTCGGTCCTACACCAATCACGCACTAGGAGGCGGGGGCAGGAGTGGCTATTTTCATTCTGAAGGATTACTCTTTCAGGGCGCTCCCGCCATTAGAGATCACGGGCATTGAGTGTGTTGGCCTGGTGTTGGATGCCGAGGAGAGTTTGGCAATCTGGCTGGTGTACCGACTGCCTAACACACCAGCCAGTAGCCTGCCATCCCTCACAGAGGTCGTATCAGGCTGGGCGTTGTAGCACCCTAAACGTTTGGTCCTGGGTGATTTCAACGTCCATGCCAATGATGTGGTGTCCAGTCAGGCAGCGGACCTAGTATCGTCCATGGCAGCACTAGGACTCTCCCAATTAGTATCGACCCCCACTCACCAGGCTGGCCACATGCTAGATTTGATCTTTGTGGCTGGAGTAACAGTGGTCGGATTACTGCATTAGCAGTACCATGGTCGGACCACCGGCCCCCACGCATCAGGCCGGGCACACGCTCGATTTGATCTTTGCGGCTGGGAGTACGGTGGACCGGATTACCACGAGGGAGGTACCATGGTCGGACCACTATGCCCTGAAGGCTCGTGTAAATGTCCCACCCCGACCCTGTTTAGGCGGCAAGCAGATTTTAGCTCGCCTGCGGAGCCTAATGGACCCGATGCAGCTTCAGATGGCTCTGCGGGATCTGATGCCCCCTGACGGTTCGTTAGATGAGCTCGTGGATGATTGGCATAGCCGATTCGCTACGGCCATCGACGTGATCGCTCCCCGGCGCCCTCTGCGCCCTTGCTCTAGGCTGGCCCCCTGGTACACCCAGGGGTTGCGGCTTATGAAACAGGAGCTCAGACGGTTAGAGATACGGTGGCGCCGAGCCCGCGACGAGGCTACAAGAGCATCTTATAGGACGTTTATGAGATCCTATGAGATGGCAGTCAAGGCTGCGAAGAGAGATTTCTACGATTCGATCATTGACAGTCCTGCCACAGGGCAGACGAAACAGTAGGGAATTGGATATTGGCTGTGAGGCTTTTGCGAGCTACTTTGCGGACAAAGTCTTGACGCTCCGCTGCGACCTCCCCGCAACAGTTGAGACAGTAAGTGAACTTGAGGCCCCTTGCGCGGCTTCGCCGGGTTTGGAAAGTTTTGACCGACTCAGCTTGGAGGAAGTTGATAGGGTGCTTGCAGCTGTGCGCCCAACCACTTGCAGCCTGGATCCGTGCCCCTCCTGGCTCATTAAAGCGGGCCACGAGGGGTTTCAAGGTGCCTTGAGGGAGATTATCAACAAGTCCCTGTTAGAAGGGCGGTTCCCTGAGGCACTCAAGGAAGCGATGGTCCACCCTCTCTTAAAAAAGCCAGCGCTGGACCCGGCGGAATTGGCCAGCTATCGGCCGGTGTCCAATTTGCCCTATTTGGGCAAATTGATTGAGGGGGCGGTGGCGACGCAGCTGCAGAGCTTCCTAGATGATACTTCCGCCTTTGATCCATTCCAGTCTGGCTTTCGCCCTGGGCATGGAACGGAGACTGTATTGGTTGCCCTTACTGACGACCTCCGCAGACATCTGGATCGAGGCGGTGTAGCGGCACTGTTGTTGCTCGACCTGTCAGCCGCATTTGATACGGTCGACCATCAGTTGCTTGCCCACCGCCTTGCCGACGTGGGGATTCAGGGGCTTGCCCTTCAATGGCTTGTCTCCTTTCT
>NW_015177015.1:793809-822297 GCF_001447785.1 Gekko japonicus | reverse complement strand
ATGCTCAGACTGTGGCAACCACAAAATGACTGTCGGCTCAGCTGGGCTCCGCTTCTTCCTTATCCTGCTGGATCCTGAGGGACTGCCTTTCCCCCTACAGGCCCCAAAGAGCACTTCGGTCGGGGTCTCAACATCGCCTCGTGACCCCGGGCCCCAAAGAGGCCAGGCTTGCTGCCACAAGGGCCAGGTCCTTCTCGGTGGCGGCTCCTATCTGGTGGAATGAGCTCCCGGAGGAGATCAGGGCCCTGCGGGATCTTGTACAGTTCCGCAGGGCTTGCAAGACGGAGCTCTTCTGCCAGGCTTTCGACTAGGAGCCGCCGCCGTCACCACTACCACCAACTGGGACTTGCAAAGCAGTCCGCTGGACTAGGCTGATCGGCCATTGAACATCGGGGCTACTGAACATCCGGGCCATGTCATCCTCCCTGTCTGATTCAAATGGATGTGCAATAGGAGTGAGTGGTCAGTCGCGCTGGATCCTTGGGCACTGCCCATTGTATTTAATTGTTTTAAACAGTTTTAATTGTATTTTATTGCACTGTTGTGCCTTGTTTTCTGGAACTTTGGTGTATTGCACCTATATATTGTAAGCCGCCCTGAGCCCGCGTGCGGGGAGGGCGGGGTATAAATTAATTAATTAAATAAATAAATAAAGTTCTGCATTTAGGTAGGAAAAATCAAATGCATAATTATAGGATGGGGGAGACTTGTCTTGGCAGTAGTATGCATGAAAAGGATCTAGGAGTCTTAGCAGACCATACACTGAACATGAGTCAGCAGTGTGATGTGGTAGGAAGAAGGCCCAATGTGGGTATTTAGTTGTAAATGAACAGTATTAATTCCAGTGACATCAACAAGCAAGGCTATATTCTATGACCACAGGCAACTGTTATGAAAATTATGTATGTACTGCGATCTGTTTTAGGAAGGGGAAAGGTTTATTTATTTCCCACTGACTGAAATGCTAACAATGGTCCAAATCCTATTTGATTTACTTGCTTTCTCTCACTAACTGCAAGTTGAGCAAGAGTTGGTTCTTAATGCGTACAAAAATGTTACTTTAAACAAAAAGAATCACCATGTGTTTTGCATTAAGAAAGCAAGGCTTTCTATTTTGTGCCAGTTTCTTATGTTCTGCCCACAAGTTGTATGTCCACAATCTGTAAGGCAGTACTCAAACAACAGTAAAATCCAGATCCTACCTCCATTTATAGAACCCAACAAATCTTTCTGAACTATCTTTTTTATTCCCAGTAAAATAGCTCATAAAGCAAAGCAGCTTGTTAGGCTTTGTTCCAGCCTGTTCACCCCAAACAAAGACTGAGTAAGCCCCATCACACATAAAGATACAAATCAGGAGCTGCAGAAAATTTACAGAATAAAAGAGTAATGAAGTTATATTTTAAAATACCCTCACTATCCATATTCTAAAGCTGTATCGAATACTCTGCCCCTAAACCAGACTACAGAAAGTACAGTATATGTTGGTTCTTGACACTCAGCTGTTCAAGTAGGGAGTGAAACTTTGCCTTTTTTGAAATGGATCAAAAATATCCAATTATCAGCCATTCTATTTGTTCTCATTCTGGAATCTGTGCTCATTTAGTAATAGTCTTCCATTTTAGGGAAATATATATATTTTGCCCCTTCAATATGCTCCAAAACTTACTTAAGCCTACACTAAAGAAAGGGCAAATTTGAAAGCAGTATACAGTGGGGTTTTCCTACAAACTATTACTGCGTTAGTTTATAAATAAGAGTCTTACAGACAAAAGTGCATAACTGTTGCCAAGCCCTATGACATGATACCCTCTACCATTTAATCATATGCAATACATGGCTCAAAACATTCAAAGACAGGCTGCTTCACAAACAGCATTCCACAAACCCAAAGGTGACCATTATTTGCAAACTGCCGTATCACAGCTTAATATATAATAAGACAGTCCCCTTCCAAATCTAGAGCAGGTGAAGTTGTCTTCCTTGCTTTACAGTACACTCATAAGAACACTTTCCTGGGAGTAAGCCCCACTAAACAGACCTGAGGAGATCTGCTGTGACCCCTCTCTTACAGTGCAATCCTAGGCAGAGTTACACAATTCTAAGTCTATTGAAGTCAATGGGCTTAGAAGGCTGTCATTCTCCTTAGAATCAAGACGGGTAGCTCATACCCTACCACAAATTTTGTTAGTCTTTAAGGTGCTACTGGACTCTTGCTCTTTTCTCTTTAGAATGGCACTATTACTCACCTGATATGTGCTTTCTGGTTATGATACCCAGTGACCTAGATTATTTGGGATGATACACTGATGGTTAGTGAGTAGTGGCTCCTACCTTGCTAATGATGGTCTAGTCCCCTCCCCCAATTCTCTGAATAAAAGTTCTATGAAGAAAGGTACAAAATGTTCCAATTTATCTAGTGAAAATGGGCCAAACTGGGACGAGAGGTGTGGAAATTTTCCCGTTGGTGCCATAAACATACCTGTGTTTGAAAAAAGCAAACTATATTTACTAGTACACATGATGCATGGACACACCCACCCATACATAACTGCGAAATTTTCTAGTGCAGACAAGTCTTAAGATGGAGCGCTATTTTCCATCTTTAGACAGCCACAAATCAAATTTTACTATCTTCACAACTGGTGAAATTAAACAGAGGCTGTCATTATTTATGGTGAGGGCTATAAGTAATGCTAAAATAACACTTCACTACCTGAAACAGTAAAAAAAACCCTGTATCATGACAAGCTCCACTTTCTATGTGCCAAAATATTTCTAAATCAAACACTTCTCTTCTAATTAATATTAATATAAATTAGTATAAAATTACTTGATCCAGCGTTCTGAACACTTCACACACTTCTTTATAGAAGAGAAAAAAAATCATACATCTTATACACAGCCAGTGTAAATATATTTGGTAATGAAGTCAGATTTTGTTAGAACATTTTCAAGTAAATTAAATAATTTTTGTCAAACTATTTAAATGTCTTTGCAAATCATTTGGGAAAACTGAGCACTGCACTTGTTATTGACTTTGGCAAAGAATGGTATAACAAGGGGGGTTGTTTTAAAAAAGGCTTTAAATCAAAATGTCTTCTGTCAAATGTGAGTAGACTTCTTGTGCTCTACTTCATGTTGCTTTTGGCTTCACCCACATTTGATGACTCAATAATGATGTGCTTTGATAGCAACCATTTTGGTTTGTCCCAAAGATTTAAACCCAGGAATCCAACCTTGTCATCATACTGGTTCACAGTGGAGAAATTCGGTACACGTACTTAAAACATGGAGGCTGAGATAGGTGATGAGTGAGGCAAAACATTGCATGCTTGCCAGATGTGTAAAGCCGCTTGCATAATGAAGGATAGTTATAGGGGTTTGTTTCATTTGGGCAGTGTACATTTTTATCTGAGGGAACACAGGTGCATCACTGTTAACCTCTGGAATCTGATTATATTCTATGTTGATGCAAACCAATAGTGTCAAGTTAAAAAACTGGATGTAAGATTTATAAATGCTCAAAAGGAAGGCTAATAGCCTGTGATAGCCTGTAACATCCATGACTATGTTTTCAATTAATATGACTTAAAGAGTCAGTCAAAGACATAATTTTTATTAAACCTGCACTTAAATCCACAGATCATTTAAATATCAAATGTATTTTATATTGCTTCTGTTACAACAATAATCTACCATATAGTTCTGGCAGAAATACACTACTAGAAGTCAAGTCACCAAACAACAATAACAGTTTTCCCAGTTTAAAAGAAGGATTTAAACAAAATTCTTCAGGAATTCTTCAGGAATTTCAGTCTTAATTTCTATATGTATTCTTCTTAGCTTGAACCATGTCATTACTATGGCCTAGTTAGTGACACTGTTTTTGTAATCTATTTTCATTACTAAATTACCAAGCATTGCTTCTTCATAGCATGCTTAGTCAGAACTGGTTTTAAAACTAGTTGCAAACCGTTCCAGTTAAGAACTCCAGTTCCAACCAAGATCAATGAACATTCATCTGTTTCTGGCAACTGGCACTTTTAGGGGAAATTCAAATTAAAAATTGAACTCACGTGGCATAGGTCAGTCTATAATATATAAGGGGAACTAACTAACCAAAATAGAAACCATTCACAAAAGCTTCAGTGGGCATAATGAATAAAGCAACAGCAAATAGCTACAACAGCATATGGCTAAGCAATAGACTCTAAAAAAGTTTCTCCAAATGGGTCATTATTTAGTCATCAGCATCTTGGTGATGGTGGTGATGATGACAAGGGGAAGAAAATACAAGTGAGAAGAAAGTGAAGAAAAGAAGGCTGGAATTATAAATACGGTATACCTAGGAAATGAATTCAAGATTGAAATAAATGGCATGCCACTTTTAAAGTTCCTGGACACATTCTACTCAAGATGCAGTCTGAATACCTTGAAACATTTATTCCAGATTTTGTGAACAGAAAGAATCCTCTTTTAGGATCACCACCCTCCCCCCCCCCCCCCGCGCTTTTCCACCTTTTTTTTTCCCCCCCGGCATTTGCTACTTCATTATGTGTACGGTATGTAGAATATGAAGGCAGGGTCTTATAAGAAGCCAGAGAAAAAAATACACGCTGATGATCAAGGATACTCCCATAGAAACTCATCTGATGAAGCATTCTTATAGTAATGGAACTTATGTAATAGTTGGGTCAGCTTTTTGCTCCCTTAAATGTGTTATATTTTTGTATTTTGTTTAAAAAATACAAGAACTATGACAGTCCCATTCTCCTCATAGAACAAATACTAGGCTGCTAAGCCCCAGAACTCTGAGGATGATTGTAGTTCTCAACATAATTACCTCTGTTTTGTTCCTCAGTAAAACATGATCAACATCAGTGGCTAGGATCTGAAACATCTACTCTTAAGGATACTTTGGGGGTAAAGTGCTGCTATCTATAATTTGTCTTTGAAGTCTCTGGAATTTTGTAAACCAAGTCCACCACAGCAAAGTCATACGGTTCTCAGAAACATCATTTACAAAGTATATACATATTCTTACCAAAGAAGAAATCCATGCAATTCCAAATATGAATTCATCACAGTTGAATGGATAGCCTGTAATTAAGTGAGTAGGTTTCATAATGTGAGGTAGACCACTTTGTGACTTTCCAGGAAGGGACAGGATCCATTCCTAGGGCAGGTGGTGCCTTTTTCCTCCACCAGCCAAGACCTGGGTAGATTCTCTTAGCACTGACTAACTCATACTTAGTTGGTGGATGTGACTGCATCTTCACTGCCCATAAACCTCAGTGGATTTGGAAAGAAGGGAAGTTCGGAAAGACCTGCTCTTTCTTAAGGTGTTTCTCTACCTGGTTACAGGAGAAAGCGTGCCCCTGTTCAATACTTTTTCTAATCCAAGTGTGGGTTTGCTACCCCAGTCCACAGATCATCACATGCAGCAGCTATTATGCATGCAACTGTACACATTCACCTGTGGAATACACACCTAGGACTGGGCTGGGAGCTCAGAGAAGATGATGTAAACTGAGAACGATTACCTGAATTCAAAAAATGTGAGGAACACTACAACGAATACATATTCAACTTGTTTTTGATACATACCCTTCTCTAGAGCCTTCTATAGGTGATACATGATGGTGCGTACTGATGAGGGCTGACTCAAGTGTGCGTTGCCTTGAAGGCATATCATGAGATGATGGCAAGAGACTGGGAGATGGTCCATTATGGTTAGTGCTGGAACCAGTGTAGATGCCTAAGAAGGAAAAAGATAATTTGCCAATGAAAATGGCTAAACCTCAAAACAGATGGATAAGAATAGATGCAACTAGCCAGCTTTCCATTTTCCTTTGCTTCAATCTGCACTTGTCTAGAGACACATTTATTTATTTAGAAAATTTCTGTGCTGCCTCTCTAGAGTAAGCTCAGAACGCCTTGCAAAATTAAAATAATAAAAACACTGTACAATAATAAGTTAACAAAACCTCGGTATTAAAAGCCAGCCAGGGCACCAAAACATCATAAAACAATAAGCTTCTCAAGAAGAGTACCAAAACAGTTCTAAAATGCAGACTATAAAAATGATGTTAAAATATCAACCCTATGATTAGAAGCCTAGTAAAAAAAAGAAACATTTTGGTCCGGCACCTAATAGATTAGGGTAAGTGCCAGGAGAGCCTTGTGGAGCATGGCTTCTACAGGCAAGGTGCCACTGCTGAAAAAGCCAGTCTCTGGTTGCTACCCGCCTCATCTCTGAAGGTGGAGCACAGACAGCAGGGCTTGAGAGAAATATCTTAGCTGGCAGTCTGGATAGTACAGGATGGAGAGGTACCACATATATCTATGTTCCAGTCTTGGGCTATCCAACCACCGTCAGACACCGAATGGATGCTATGAGCAAAACATACCTACACACACCTTTCTTAACAAATGTATACTTCCCCCCCCCTTAATTAACAGTAGTATTTGCCTGTGGTATGATACAGCCCATCTCATGAGATCTCGGAGGCTAAGCAGGGTTAGTACTTGGATGAGGGACTACCAAGGAAGAATCTTCAGAGGAAGGCACCTCTGCTTAATCACTTGCCTTGAAAACCCCTTGCTGTGGGTGCCATAAGTCAGTTGAAACTTGACAGCACATACATATGTGTATTTGCTTAAGAATGGTACAGACTTCAAAACATTACGTTCATTAGATTAATTTCAGTACAAACAACAATACAGTGGGTAGTGGAGGGAAGGAGGAAGGTTACTGTTCAGCGGGGTAAAACAGAACGGGAAGGGAATGAAGAGAATGGAAGAGGAAAGAAAGAAAGTGATGCCAAACGAAAAGGGCAGGAGAGCTAGAAAGGGGAAACAGAGAAATATTACATTTTCTCGAAAGTTTTATTTACCCTATTTTCTATGATATGCCCTGCTCTGATGACGTGACATGTTTCTGCATAGCTGGACCAGATAATGTAGCTAGAGTCTTCTTGCAGCTGGCTTTTAAACTTTACAGTTTGATGGATGAAGAGGAGTGACAAGTCTTCAATCCACTGAGTAATCAATGGACATGTTTCTGCCTTCCATTTTTATGGAACTCACAGAATTTATTTCGTTTAAGCACAAGGAACTTGCAGGATCAGTTATTCTTTGAGCTGAAGGGGCTGTGCAAGGGTAGGAGGAAAGCAGGAAGCAAATTAAGCTCTCTAGTGGAGCCAGGATTAATTCTGTGCCCACCTGTCCCTGTTCTTGCCTGGTTTTGTTTTTAGCTATGAGACCCCCCTCTCCCTGTGTATTATGCAAATATATAATTTTTATTATCATGTCTCAGAAAGCTAGAAAAGACGGCTGTTCCATTTTTGCTTATTCACATAACGTTTCTCTCAAGCCACACTTTATGCACACAGACTTCCGTCAGGTGGGACAGGTTCTCAGGATATTTTTTAAAAAATGAATGAATGATACAAATATGAACAGAAAGGAATGCAAGTCTAGTGAACCACATCTCTATTAGTAGTATGGATGAAAGTTGTTATGAAGGCAAGACAGCTGGCTTCCCCTCTAACTGGTAATCTCACAAAACTTCATGGCATCTTTTAATCAGGCATGATCATATAAAGGCTTCAAGTATATTTGGAACTGGCTGATATTGTCACATTTAAACTGAGCCAGCTATCCTTGGTACTTGTTGTTACAAGAAGTGCTCCAAGCCACAAAATCCATTTTGTGTTATGTGAAAGTCCCTTTAGGGAATATACAACAGGCTATTATGAACAACTGGAAAAATATCGTTCTATCACTTATTCTGGGCAGACGGGATCATTGATTCTACCTCTGTTTCCATTTATATATCAGACATTTGTGTGGTTCCAGGGTGTTATAATTTCCTTTTGGCATAGCCTCTAAATACTAAACCTATGCTATCGACATCCAGATGACATTTTAAAGAAATGTAATACATTACTGCTAGACATCACATAGCTGTTACTTCATTTATTTATTTGATTGGAACAGAGATTGTATTAATTTAATATGACAGAAGGGGAAGGGAAATACATCCTCTCCCTTGTCCTCCTTCCAGGAAAACCTATTTGTTCAAGCAATTTAAAATTCTGAATAATATAAATATTGCATTAGTAGTAGTGGCAAAAGCCTATAATTGTAGAACAAGTAGGATCAAAAAAGCCTAAATTGGCTTAAAATGCTGCAGGAGGGGAAGGAGGGCTCCAGCCTCCACCCCCAAAATACTGTTTTGCCATGCCAAAACAGCACCGGGGGGAGGGGGTAGTTATTTCCCTGATTTGGCTGCTCCACATGCACAGAATACTCCACGAAGTGGAGCAGAAACTGGAAAATTAGCCCCTCCCACTTGCACTATTTAGGAAGGCAGAAAACTTTCCTCCCCCCGTAGCAGCATTCCAAGCCCATTTGGGTTCTTCTTTATTTTTAAAACCTTTCCCCTCAGTTGCTGTGTGGCTGTGGGGAACCCAGACCCAACTTGTGACACACCCAAACATGCAGTGTGGCCCTTTGTTTACCCAGACTGCTATTCTCAGATATTCTCCTTCCTTCTAGTTAACCTCCTTCCTGCTTTTTAGTGTAGTCAAGACACACTCTCCACAATCTCTCTCCATTGTAGCCTAGATAAATAACTAGAATGTTTTCTCATCCTGTCCTGTACTAGTATGTAGTTCCTTGACAATAAAAGACTTCCATTTCTTTCCTAAAGCAACAAGCTTCATGTGGACTTTATTGTTAAGGCAGCACCCCCAGCTTCTGTTGTGCACAGACAAGCTCTAAGCCAGTACTCTTAGAGATGGTTTCTCAAAGGCATGGTGAATATTCCAACAGCTTCAAATACTGCCACAGATAAAGAACCAGGTTGTCCTCTGCTGATGTAAAGACTGATAAAATCAAAGCTACTTCAGACACTGCTGCCTAATTTTAATAGTAAACTATTTTGCCCTGATCCATCAAGGGTGTTGTGCTTGGAAGTGAGTTTTGAGGCATACATTGTGTTGATCTGTCTGCAGCCAAGTAATACATCTCATTTAATCACTGGCAGGAACTGAACTCTCTTTTGGAATTAGTTCACACTGGACAAAATTCATGGTTTCCCCCATATAAGTTCCCCCATTGTGGACAATCTTATCCAGTGAGATGTTTCTCATTTGTGGAATGAACTGCTTTTCTGTAATGTTTACAAACCCTTTACAAGTTATTTGAGTGCAGGATGCTGGCTAAATCACATGATACATTTTGCATATTATGGTGCATAGGATATACCTTTTTATAATTTTGTATGTGTCCATGATCAAGCTGTGTGATTACCTTTATTTGTGTAATATACATAAAACATCCTCTAGTTTGATTTGTCAGTTCTAATTATTTCAGACATTCCTTGAGCCCTCTTCTGAGTGGTGTTTTGATAACCATAAGCTCCCTTGTTTGTGATCAACTGAAGTCATCAAGAAGTGAAAAATGTTTCTTTTGTGTATTGCTTAGTCCCTGGACCAGTGCTGATAATATAGTAGTGAAGGCCCGAGCTATTCTGTGTCTGCTGTTCTTCCTAAGATAGAATCTGCCCTAAAGTAGTCCTCTACTAATGTCTGTTCACTGAAACCCCATATATTAGTTATTATTGTAAATTTTGTATTGATTCTATGTAAGCCGCCCTGAGCCGGCTTTGGCTGGGAGGGTGGGGTAAAAATCCAATAAATAAATAGAACACAACATTTCTTATACACATATTGTGTTGTGGTACTATAAAACATATTTAACAATTTAAAACAAGTACTATTGAATCCCTTGCTTCTTTCCCATTCAGCAAGTGAAACTCAGGGTAAGTGCCACATTCACCCATGGCATACTCCATCTCCCATGATCACCCTAACACTTTTGGAAATCCAATGCTAGCAGTTATGGAAACCTCCTGGACAAAATGCAGGGCATGGGGGAATGCAGTGAGAACAGGAATTAGGTAAAATCAGTAGAGCCACAGATGCAAGAGACTCCAACTGCAGAGGGAAGCAGGGACTATTTCATCTACTTCCTTCCTAAGAGCAGCACCCATACCCTGTAACATTTTCTCCAGTATTATAGTCTCCATACCAATACATGCACACCAGCTATTCTGAAATTTCAACAGGTTACCAGGGGAAGGGAGCATCAGATAAGATCCAAGTCATTATTTTCAGTAGACATAGGCTAAAACATAAAAGGTGCCTTGCTGGATTAGAGCTGGATTAGAGCAGTGGTCCATCAAGTCTAGCATCCAGGAGTGAACTGGGCATTTATTTTCGTGTACCACAGCCCGTGCTTGCCTCCATGATGGGGCTGGTGAGGAGAAGGCCAGAAGTGTCTGGCTTCATCCTGGCAGGTCAGGTATGGTGGAGCTGGCAAGGAGGAGCATTGCAGTGCATCCTTTCCCTCAGCTGGTTCTTCAGCTGAAGGGGAGTGGTGATGGAAGAGGTGTGGTCCTCTCCAGGGTCATTTTGGCCTCCCTGCCCTTCCCTGCTAGCATCATATCTTACACAGTAGTCGACCAGCTTACTGCCTTTGGATTTGCACGTTCTGTTTAGTTATCATGGCTAGTGGCTTTTGACGGACCTATGCATCTGTTTAATCTTTTTTATAACCATCAATACTAATGGCTGTCATCCCTCCATCTACTGACAATGAATTCCACAATTTAAGCATCAATTGAGTGAAGAAGTACTTCCTTATATCTGAACCTATTGACCATCACCTTGATTGGGTGCCCCCAGTTCCAGTGTTATGGGAGAGACAGGAAAAAGTTCTGCATCCACACTTTCTCCATCCCATGCATACTTTTATATACCTCTGTCATGTCTCCCTTTAGTTGTCTTTTCTCTTTAAAGCCCCAGACGCTCAGCCTTTCTTCAATGGATTTAGAAAGATATAATTCTGCTTAGGATTTATGTATTTAGAAAAAAAATCTATGCTACCTCTCCAGTGACCTGCTCGAGGCAACTTACAATTAAGACAATAAAACAAAGCCGTTAAAAACAAGCCAATCCCATATAAACAGCCAGGGTATAACAGCATAAAACACACATTGTACAGTCTAAAATGCTGTAGGCCAGAAGCGGACCATAAAATGTTTTAAGAGATAAAACCTTCATTAAAAGCCTGAGTAAAAAGGAATGTTTTAGCCTGGTACCTAAAAGAAAATAAGGTAGGGGCCAAAAGAGCCTGGGGAGGGGGTAGTGTCATTCCAAAGATGAGGCACCACCACTGCAAAAGTCATGTCTATGGTCAACTTTCATTCCCTTCTGTCAGATGGCAGCTTCTGGGAACTAATTTCTCAGGAGTGGCAGAGGCCTATGTTTAATTGGGACCATGGTATGGTGGGAGAAAGGGCTTCAGCCTGCCCCATTTTCCTGACACAAAATGGCCCCAGGATGTTATTTGCCCCAGCCCCACAAAGAGAGCAAATAACTCCTCCCCAAGCCATTAGATCTCATAATGTCTAGTCTTACCGACTGCACTGTCACACTTGCAGATCCAATCAAATGGGATTAAGAACAGTAATCTTCATAGACTCACACCTTATTTATTGATTTATTTGATTTCTACCCCGCCCTCCCCGCCAAAGCAGGCTCAGGGCGGCTTACATGGGATATTGCACAACAAAACAAATTTATCTAAAATCATAACAATATTCACACAAAACATAAAACATGCAAAGTGCTAGTGCTAGAACTAGGATGATTCATATATGATGGCAGGCATGAGCAGTATCCAACAGTACAAACAATCAACTGCTAGTGTAGTCTGGGTTATATCCAACTGTTTATAATGATGTTGATATTGATATTAATATTGATGTTGATGATGGTGTAAATATTGGGGCCAGGGCCTCAATTATATATAGTGCCGCTCCTTAATTGAAGGCCAGGTGGAAGAGTTCCGTCTTGCAGGCCCTGTGGAATTGTAAAAGGTCCCGCAGGGCCCTGATCTCCTCTGGGAGCTCATTCCACCAGTGCAGAGCAGCCACTGAAAAGGTCCTGGCCCTCGTCACAGCCAGCCTGGCTTCTCTGGAGCCTGGCAGAGCCAGGCGATTTTGGGATCCCGATCGTAGTGCTCTCTGGGGAACATGTGGGGAAAGGCGGTCCTTCAGGTAGGCAGGCCCCAGGCCATATAGGGCTTTAAAGGTAAGAACCAGCACCTTGAACCAAATTTAGTACACTATGGGCAGCCAGTGCAGAGTTTTTAGCGCAGGCTGGATGTGCTCCTGCATGGGGAGGCCCAACAACAGCCTGGCTGCCACATTCTGCACCAGCTGCAGCTTCCAGATTTCAGACAAGGGCAGCCCCATGTAGAGAGCATTACAGTAATCTAATCTCGAGGTGACCATTGCATGGATCACTGTTGCCAGGTCGTTGTGTTTGATGAAGGGAACCACCTGCCTAATCAGCCAGAGATGATAAAAGGCTGACTTTGCAGTGGCTGCTACCTGGGCCTCCATCATTAAGGAGGCATCCAGGAGCACTCCCAGACTCCTAACCTCCAACGCTAGCACCAATGGCACCCCATCAAAAGTTGGGAGTGAGATCCCTACCCTAGGACCACTCTGACTCAGGCACAAGACCTCCATCTTCATCAGATTCAATTTCAATTGGCTCAGTCTAAGCCAACCAGCCACAGCTTTCAACGTCAGGTCCAGATCTTCTGGCCTGGAGTCAGACTGGCGACCCAACGATAGAGCTGGGTGTCGTCTGCATACTGATGACAACCCAGCCCATGGCTCCAGGCAATCTGGGCAAGGGGGCGCATATAGATGTTAAATAAAATCAGTGAAAGCACTGCACCTTGGGGCACTCCACAGACTAGCAGATGCCTTCGGGACAGCTGCTCCCCACCTTTTGTCCCCGACCCTGAAGAAACAAGGAGAGCGACTGTAACACAGACTCCTGAATCCCCATGTCGGTGAGGCAGCAGGCCAGTAGTTGGTGGTCAACTGTGTTGAACACCGCCAACAGGTCTAACAACAGCAACACAGCTGAGCCACCCTGATCCAGATGCCTCCAAAAATTGTCCGTGAGGGCAACCAGTGCTGTCTCCGTCCCATGGCCTGGTCAGAAGCTGGACTGGAAGGGGTCTAATGCAGAGGTGCCATCAAAAAAACCCTGTAACTGAATTGCCACTGCCCTCTCATTTAATTTCCCCAAATAGGGCAGATGAGCAGGTCTATATTTTTGCATATCAACTGCCTGGTAAAATGATGTAGGGCAACTGCACAGAGTTGGTCACTTGTTTACAGTAGTTTGCCTATGTTCCACATAGCCACACAGCAGCTGCAGGGAACTGCTTCTAAAAAAGGGGGGGGGGGAGAACAGAAACAGGCTTGGAACAGTGCTGTGGGGATAAGGGCGGGCTCCTGCTTCCCTTCCAAGCAGTTTTCTCATGCAAAAACCATACTAGGAAGGGGAGTTTTTTCAATTTTGCTGCTCCACGTGGAGTATCGGTGCATATACAGCAGCAAAATCAGTGCAAACTTTCCCCAGCATGGTTTTCACACAAGAAAACTTTGGTGGGGGAGGCAGGAGTCCTCTCCCTCCCATGGCGCCATTCCGAGCCTATTTCGGCTCTCCTTTTTTTCTTTTTTAAAAAAGAAGTGGTTTCCCACAGCTGCTGTGTGGCTATGGGGAACATGGACAAATTGGTGTAAACAAGTGACCAAACACATCATGTAGTTTGCCTCAAAGATAGAGGTTTTCCCCTCAAAAGGTATAAAAAGAGGTCCTATGGGTAACAGACTATCTTCTCAAGGTTTTATACACTGGAGTTTTTAAAATTCACATCTTATCACACCACTGTTTGCTAACTCATCTCCAAAGAGAAGCCATGTTAGGTTGTATTGTCTCTTTGGGGATCGTTGCGATAGTCAAAATAGCACAAGCACTGAAGTCAATGCAATTTTTGCTGTTAGCTTGGTCAGAAAAGAATTCTCCCTGCATTGTGCACCAACTCTTATTTTGCCATCCTAGAAAACTCACTGAGGAAGAGCAAGCCTCTACATCACAGCCTGGGAATTTTGTATGTAAAACATCTGATTGTTTTACTTCCTTAAAGTTCATTAAAATGAGGAATGATCACCAGGGAGAACTGTGCTGCATACAGGCTGCATAAATTTTGTCTGCCTACTATGTATCCTGACTTGGGAGAAGATGACTTGGGCTTCTTAACATGTTAACTACTTCAGCTTATAAAAACATGTCATATATCAAATCTAAATGGTTTAACCTTTAGCCCTAACATCTGTTACCAAGCTAGCATCACAGACCATCTGGGATAAAGGCTTTTCAGGGTCTCTGCCAAGTAGCTACAAAAATAATGATAAAAATGCAACTCCAGAAAATACATAGATAGAGGAAGCAACAAAAAATAAGCTCTCTGCAAGGTGCTACATGGCTTATGGGTTCCTACACCACAATGGGAGTCAGTCTGGCCCCAGGTCCGGACCACCCATAGACAGATTTAGGAGCTCGCCTGCTGCCCCTCCCCTCCTGGCCCCTCCCACCCATGTCTCCCCAAAAGCCCTGCTGGCTCTTGCCAGGCTGTGCACATAGCCCTGATGGCAGCGGAGTAGCCACACCCCCGCAATCCTGCCTGCTCCTCACTCCCACACCGCCACCGCCTGTGACTTCGCCCAGCAGAGAGGCTGCTCTGCTGCGCCCCTTTCCTGCGGGGTAGAGCTTGGCTTGGCTTTTGTGCCCCAACTCTGTCTGGCTTGTTTTCTTCGACGCTCACGGGCCGAGCGCCCGGGGGGGGGGGGGCGCTGAAGGAGGCGGATGAGTGCCGGGAGCTGCAGGTAGCTCTGGGAAAGCTGGCTGACGAAACAAGCTGGAGGCATCACCTCCGTAGCAAAAAATAATAGGGGGTGGATTGGATTGGTCGCTTTTATTTGATTTTTCCAAAGAGCCTCTGGCTGCCCTGCATGTTGCAACTCGATTGTAGCAAGGTCTAGTACTTTTGTTGTCCTTCTGGTGTAAATGAATGAAAAGTGTCAGTACCACGTTCTGTAAGATGTATTGTTTAACTAGATGGCTAATATTGGTATCTTAAGTAAAAACAATAACCGTGTTGCAAAACATACAGCCCAGATCATGGATTGTACACTGCCAGGGTCAGATTGTGTTGCAGTGTATTCCTGACAACTATTTCAATTGAATATGCTGAAGCATCAGTGCTTGACCTGAAGGAATTGGTGACAAAATTTGCTAAAGAAAAGGCATGCAAAATTAGATTCTGATGTGCCTAAAATGGAAACATTAAAGAGACTTAAATTTCAACATCACAATTAACAGGATTTTTCAAAATGTTTTGTGATTTGTGTTTTTCTGTTGGAGAGAGAAAATTAGAGATTG
Organism: Gekko japonicus; assembly: GCF_001447785.1. Lineage (NCBI taxonomy): Eukaryota > Metazoa > Chordata > Lepidosauria > Squamata > Gekkonidae > Gekko > Gekko japonicus. The sequence continues at coordinate 806,914 of NW_015177015.1, read as the reverse complement.
TATTATTACTTGTTCTCACAATTAAAAAAAATAAATTAGCCTTTTCAACTGTTGTGTTTTTTATTCTTCCTAAAATGCATTTATGTTTGAAAATTGGTGGGTGCACGGGGGGGGGGGGGGGGGGAAGGTAGCCTCGCCTAGTTGCAAAAAACCCTCGAACCAGCCCTGTCTGGCCCAGTAATGGCCCGCAAATCGTTTTAGAAAAGGAAGATTTGTGTTCATACTATACCAAAGCTCAAATTAATAGACAAGATCTGGAGAAGTCATCATCTTAGTTTCCCATGTGTATAATAAAAATAGCAATAAAAATGGCCAATCACAGAGAGTGGTTCTGTAGATGAACAAGATGTTGTTCTCATAAGGAAATTTCTACAGTGAAATTAAGGAAGCTGTTTGTTTATATCCTGCTTCTCAGCTTTCGAGCAGTAACTGGCTGGCTACTGCTGGAAACAGAATGCTGAATTAGATCTACCATTGATCTGATCTAATAAAGCTGTCCTCATGCTCTTAAATTTTTTCATAAATGATGGCTAAGAATTTGAGATTTCAGTAATCCTTTACTGATATTTTCTCATTGATTTAAAAAAATGAAGAATTTTGAGTCCCATGCACTGTGGATTACAGAGCATATTCATATACTGTCTTACACATGCCTAAACACAAGCCTGGTTTGAAGTTCAGCACTAGGAATAGCAGACTTGAAAAACGATTCATCTCTATATGTTCGCTTTCATCCTTGACATATTAAAAATATGCTGCAGCTTTAGTTTAGGGGAAAAGGTTCTTGGTAATCCAAGTAATCCCAATGGCACGGCACTCTGTACCTTAATGCTGTGGTTTCTTTGAGAAAGCAACCCAGCATAAACAAGTATTTTCAACTGGGATAAAAGGAAGCATTATATAGTGGATTTGACTGTATGCTACTTTTTGAAGCTTGTATAGTCTAGTATGTACACTACCTAGGAATTTTGATTCCCAAACATATTTCTAAAGCACTCTACCATGTGGAATTCTATCTCAGTTTGAGACCACCTGTTGGTTCCAATTACCAACTTGGAAAGAGGACTCCTTTAGTTCTTTGTGTTCCAGCTCATACAGTTGCTGGCAGCCTGGCATCCCACCCATAATGCTGCGGTACCCACCCACAAGGCACTGACTCAGTTTGTGTATTGTTCGTTTAATTTAGTTGAATTGGTGGCTTAACCCCTTAGTGCTCTCCCTGAACCAATACTAAATCTCATCCCCTTATATCCTTGTCTGCTTCCACATGGAGGGTTCTTTTTAAAAAAATTGGCTTTTGTTGCTTCCGTTAGAGTGCTTTCATTTGGAGCCACGGGTGGCAAGTCAGGAAGAACAAGTATAACTGGCCTATCTCACCTTTCTCCCAAAAAGATTAGAGTAGCATTGTATTCTCTCAGCAACCAGTGACGTGTGGTGGGCTGAAGGGTGGTGAGTTTGCTCCTTCAATGAGTTTTCTGGCTGATTAAGGATTTCAGTCCGGGTTCTCCATAGCACCATATTGGAGGGCACATTCTGCACCACTGTTATGAAGAATTTTCTCACCTGGTATTAGGTCATGGTGGCCCATCGATCGCCCACATTTCCCATCCAAGATGTGCTGCGAGGAAGGGTGGAGCTGCTGCATAGCTAAGCACTCACTTAATATGTCTTGTTCAACATCAGAGCATGAATGGAGCTACAGTGGCAGGACAAAGCAAAGAGATTTTCATTTCAAAGTGAAGAACTAAAGTGCTGCTAATTGGGTGCATATGTTGCACTGCTTATAGCTGATATATAGAAAGAAGGAACAAAATGTCATTGTTGCTAGCACTGGAGTAACTGAAGATATATTAGGTGCTTAGTGATTTTCATTAGAAGTTGCTTGGGTTTTCTTGAGCACGCAAATTAAGCATACTAATCTTAAATCAGCAACATTTTGGTTCTCAGAAAAATAATGTGTCATTGTGCTTCACACACTTTTATGGATTAATTTAGCTATGCTCCTCTTCCTCCCTCCTCCCAGAATCTTGGGTTCCACTATTTGAAAAATTGCATTTGTAACGGCAATGGTTGGAAAGACATTTGATAGGAGAAGAAAAATGGTGATCTGTCAATAATGTGTCAGAGGTTCTGCTGATGTGTCAGCTGTTTTCCATGTAAATTAATGCACTGGCAAAAGTGTCTGAAGCATGCCCTCTGTGAACCACAATGTCAATCGCATTAAAAGCAGTGGGAGAGAAGAATTAAGAAAGAAAAGCATTTCTGTTTATCTTGTAAACATGCTGATGTTGCCAAACTTGTGTCATAACAGGGCTTAAATTTCACAGAAACAGTCATCTTATTTTGAGACCATTAATACATGGCTGTTGTTTTGAAGTTTACAGTTTTGCATTCCGCCTTCCCCTAGGCTCAGTTACTCAAATCAGTTTAGCATTCTGTCCTACAGGCAGTTTGTTTTTGTATTTTAAAAAATCTGGATCATAACTGCAAGCCAATAAAGCTTTGAACTACTACCAAACCACCATTTTGTTCTCTTAACGGCACCTTGATGCAACTTTGTCTGAGTAAAGACAGGAATTAAATATACAGGACCATATACTTGTAAAGTCAGAATATATGCCTCTCCTGCAACATTCTAGGAAAATGTTCTCCCTCCCCCAGCTCCATCCTCCCCAAAGCTTTGCAGTTGGAGGGCAGGCAATCCTAGGGATAAATAAAGCATTGAATTTTGTTGTTGATGATGATGTTGTATGTCTTTAAATGTGAGAATAATCTCACCCTATCCATTTTTGGCTGTGCCAGTGCTGTTGATGGTGCATTAAAGGCCCAACAAGCTATAGATGAGAACCAATTTTGTGGGTCTTTCCCAGGCATTTATCAGTTGGGATCCAAGGTGATGATCAGGTGACTGGCCTTGTCTGCTTTATGGACTGCTTTAAAGCCACATTAAGAGCAACTTAGACATCACTGGTGAGGCACCACAGGGCTCAAATGGGCAAGATACGGGGACAGCAGTGAGCTGGACTACAGCTGTTTGGGGCTCTGATCTGGAGGTGGGACAGACGTTAACCCTTTCACCATCACACAACGTCACAAATTTGGTATGCTGTTATAACCCTGTTATAACCCTTTAAAGAAAAAGGACAGCCAAAAGACAGATACCATTATTTTTTCATCCAAAGAAGGATAACCCCACAGGAGAGTGGTCAGTTAGCAAAACCATATTGGGATAGAAGAGACTAACACCCTCTGTCTTCCCCATGAGGCCCTGATCCAAATTGGGGGAAAGCTGCCTGTAGTGGCCTTCAAATGGAGAACAGTGATAAATGTCACATTGAGCTTAAACACCCCACAGTTTAAAAAAAAAAGGCTTAGATGGTGACTAGGTCATATTAAGAGGTCATAAAATAGTTCTAGTTTCTTTAGGCTTTTTTTCTCGAGACATTAAATCTTGATACACTGGATTTAACTGACATGTACTCCACTTTTAAAATGGCTAATTTTCCATGGAATTCTCCTATCCTTTGGAAGCATCCTTCATGCACTACTAGATTCCTTTTAGACTTCTGCTGAGACCACAATTCTATAATTGAAAATATTATTTAAAGTGACATATTTGATGTATGAGCAGATAGAATCTGTCCACTGAATATATACAAATCAACAAAAAGGAAAGAGAAAATTGATCAACTGATTGAAATAACTGGAGACTCACCACCAATGAAAAAAGTCTAGGACTGACTGATTTTCCAGCAGTAGTGGAGGCTGGGTATTTTGGAGCATAGTCCATCCCATTCCTGCCCTTTCTAGAAGAAACTCAGATGCTGCTCACGGTTGCCAGATGGTTTCAACAGAAATACCAGACATGCTGTTGGGCTGAGTCGAGACCAAGCACTGTCTCCTCCACGACCAAATGGTGTGCTTTGCGCTGTTTGGGCTTGGAGGAGTACCAAGCCTTAGTGCAAGGCACAACCCAAGAGGACCCTGCAAGGCCCAGGGGAGGCTTCCCTGATTGGGCCTTGCAGCCTCCTCCTGGATTGCGGCTGTTCCACAGCCACCATGGCTGCTGCTTCATGCACAGTTTGGGCTTGGAGGAGGTGGTGCCAAGCATGCACTTCTGCCCCAACAAATCTTTCACCCACTGGCCTCCTTCTCCAGACCCACAGCAATCTTTTGACAGCAAGGGAAGCGGTGGCCCGGCTGTCTTCTCTTCTGGCTGTGCCACCAGGAGAGCTCTCACAGAGCCCATATCTTGTCTCAAATATGCCAGACATTTAAATGACTGGTTTTTTTTCCTGGATAGTCAGTGAAAATACAGGACACCTGGCAATCTCATTGCTACGAGTCTCCTTCTGGATACCACAATTTTTGTTTATGTTTAATTAGATTGGACTACAGGATTGATCAGGGGCTGATTAAATAGTTGATGTTGATTAGGCCAGGCCAATTTTATCTTGCCTGAAAATAGCCAGTGAAGTAGTGTGTTGAACACCTTAAAGTCACTACACTACTAAAATCCAGACTATTTTTCTCATAACAACAATGCAATTAAGCTTCCTTAAAAAAAAACCCTGTTGTCTCATTAAACGCTTCAGGTTGAGCACTTGAAATCACTGGACTGAGGGGCTTACCTTCTTACGCACCTGTTGTTCTTTGGCAGAATGAGCTTTCACATGTTTTCGAAGGGAACTTGGGTCAGTATAGCGTTTAGAGCACCCAGGAATCTGACAGGCATATGGTTTCTGTGAGCATGTGGAAAGGAAAACAATACAGGATGTCTGCTTTGGAAACACTGACCTGAAGATATGAACTGTTATGTTCAGAACATGAAACATCTAGAGATTGTTGGCAATGTGCAAACATATTGCAAAGCTTTAAGTTGCTTCCTCAACTTAAAAACTCTTGTTTTAAAAAATGTAACAGTATATAACAGGCCTGGCCAAACAATAAAAATAAAATAATCTATTGCAGCAACCACTTTAAACTCAGTGCAAATGCTCTAAGTACTTCACAGTTCTAGGCACTTATGTTTTTAGACTGGGTGGCCTGGGATTGGATGAAAATGCACTGAAAAGAATTATATCAGACCTTGAAATTCTATGGGCGTCAACACTTTTAAAAAAAAACCCAGTACCCAAGAGATACTATAACAGATCATCCTTGTCCTGATTTGAAGAGGCACTTTTTCTGCGCATAATACTGAAAGCTTCAGTTAGGCAACTCTTCTTTGGAGAAAGCTCCCATGTGACAGCACTGGCACCTTCATGGAAACCCTGGCTAGGCTTTTCGCCAGTCAGCAGCCTAGTACTTTACAGAATGGGCTCCACCCAATATATGAACCAACGCCTAAGCTCCAGCCACCTGCCCCTGATCTGACTGGCCCCATTTCTGTAGTACTTTGAGCACAGAGCAAATTGTATTAAAATATTTTGCATTTATTGCTGCTCCTTTTGGTACGATATACCTTGCTTACTGCTGCCATATGCTTTGGTCATCCCACAATTCAGACAACTGAGCTTAGATATTAGAGATGTAAAATGGTGAGGAAAAAACACAACCTTAATGTGTCTTCCGCTAAAGACCTCCGGGGGGAGGGGCTTGCTGTGCAGTGCTCCTTTCAAACAAAGTTTAATAATTTTAGATTAGGACATTATTAGTCAATCTTGCCAACAACGCAAAGGCAGCCATAGTCTTTTTGGTGGTATTCCTTCTTTAGGGTAGATTCTAATCCAGTTTCCAGGACTGCTTTACACGTAGCCCTAACCTAATAATCTGCTATTCAATCAAAACAGCACATTCTAACAGGTCTTTGTAATTATTTACAGATTCTCCTTTCAGAGAAGATAAATGACAGTGTGACCTGCATTTGGGATCCCAAATCACTTCCACATGCATTCAATAAGAACTAAGCAGTCCATATAAATCCTTTTTCTTTGTAGGTGCCTCCAGAGGAATAAGTAGTCTTGCTCCTTGTACCAGCAGGAAATTTCCAAAGGAATAATAAGATCATTCACCACCTCAAGGCTCCAAAGGCTAACCTGATATGTACCCAGAAACTTGTATATGAAAGTCAATTTATTGAAAGTGCCTGGAACACACAGAGAACCGAAACTTGAGGAAGGATGATGGAAACCATTATACAATTCCTTAGTGGAACTAGCCGGGCAGAGTATTTTCCCAGCTATGGTAACACATTATTAAGGACGAGGAAACTAGATCACAAAAAAAGTTCATCCATGCTAGCCCCAAACTTTTTCAATCTTACTTTCACACATGATTCGGTTACACAGCAGGCATATAAAGGGGATCAGAGTTTGCTTTACAAACTGAAGGCCTTCTATTACATGCATTTGGAATACTAATGGCAGCATGCACACTAACCCATTCTAATTTCATACACCAAAAAAAGAAAAGAAATACACTAAAACACCACAAAATTTTTAAAGTACTGGGCAAATTAACAAGATAAGTTATAGAAACAGATGAATGCAGGCAGTGAATAGAATGAAAAGTAAAGAATATATAGCAGGGTCACCACAGAAAAAATGTCAGTCAAAATTATTACTGTACCTTTTTGCTGTTTATGAATATTTCAGAGAGTAAAAAGGGACAGGCAGCAGAAAAGAGAGAGAAAGAAACAGGAAAAAAAGAGACTAGAGTTAAAGGGTTGGGTTTTTTTTGCCATAACACCTGTATCAAGAGATACCAAGACAAAGAGGGAGTTCATTCTTTGTACACCACAAGGTCTACAAAATGATTCTTGATTGGTGAGCCAAATTTGTCTGTCCCAACACCGTATTCTATTTACATTAACGTTAAATAGTTATGTTTCAAAAAGGTGCATCCTATACAGCATATTTAGTTTCAAAAGAGCCACATTTTAGAAGTAATTACAAATTCAAATTGCTAAAGCTGACTTTCAAATAAATAAAACATTGTTATTGTAAGTGTGCTTGGGTTTGGAAAATGTGACTGGCTTCTTCGACTTGTTTGTTTTTGCAAGGCATAATATACATTACACATTCCTTAATGCTGCACTGTCTGAAATGTGTAGCTGCTTGAAAAGTAAATATCAATTAACTGCCAGGTTTCTGCCCCATAAACACCCGGTCACACGCTAAACCGCATATTCACCTCTTTGAAAAGACAAAGGAAGGACTCTTGTTGTTGTTCTTTATGAGCTTTGGACCAAAAGAGTAAAAGACCTAAGGAGTATGCATGCTTCCAGGGGTGGGTTTATAGGAGAGACTAATATGACCTGGACATATCAGTAAAATAACTATTCTCCAAACCCTGGATTCCAAAGACAAGCCCGAAAGCCAAGGTCACTGAGTTTTCTGTGGCAGTTCTGTGTCAATGTAACCCTGTTTCCAACACTCTGTTTATCTGAGTTTCTGATTATCCAAGTGTTTCGTATGTGTGCTTTGGGAAATCTGAATTACACTTTATCTATAGCACTAAAACAGTGTTCCTTGACGACTAGGAGAAAAGAAAGGGGCAATGGAGACTAAACCAACACAAGCAATCCATTGGGGTTCAAAGCACTAAAGTATATAACAGACAGCATAAAACTTGTTTGGAGAATCAGGTCCATTACTTGTGAAGTCCCATTTCAGCTGTGCTTATGTGGGCAGTATCATGTTCAATTACAGTTTTAAGATTCTGCTTGGTAGCTTTGTGTCTAAGCAAAGCATAGTCACTTTAATTTTTTTGCTTCCTTGGCTAATAAACCAGAAACGTCTTCCTAAGGAACAAACAGGCCAGAAGAAGACTGCAATTTATTCAGTTTACATTGTGGGACAAAGAAAGAGCTGGTGAATGCACAGGTCGGTGGGATGAAGAAAGAGGAAGTATATATATGCAGGCATCAAACACTGCTATGTGTTATATTTTAACAAACTACATTTTTTAATTTCAAATCATGGGCTTACATTTACAACCTATTAGTTAAAACTGTGGAACTTTTTAATGGAATGTTCACATTCCCGAACGGTGACATACCACAGTGACAACAGCCAAGATCTTTGTGTACAGGGAAAGATTTCCAAAGGCGTACAAAGGTTTCATTGCAATTAAATCACATTAACTGCATGGCAAAGCAGCAGTAAAAGGAACCTGTGGCGATCCATTGGACCATCCATTTACTTGTAGATGTTGATGCAGTAGTATTTTAGCATGCTAGCAATCAGGGGTCATTTCGTAGAAAAAGAGGTGCAGGAGCTCATCAGCATAACTCATTAGCATAACTTATTTGCATATGCCACACCCCCGACATCACTGGAAGTGTGTCAGAAGGCAACACCCACCACTCAGGCTCCACTGGTCTGTTTTGGATTGCTAGATATTGGGGGGGGGGGAACATGCAGATCTGTCCTTGCAGAGGAGGGAGAGCTTGTACCTGAATAAAACTTGGTCTTAAAGGTGCCACTTGACTGTTTTAGACCGGGGTGCCGGGGGGAGCTCTGCAACTTACCTGGCTACTTCTTGCTCTGACTGAGGACTGCTGGGAGCAGGGGGTAGGGCTTGCCCCCTGGGCTCTTTACTGCCAAAGCTCCACTCCTGTGCGCTCCTGCAGGAACTGACCCCTGCTAGCAATACCAAAACTATTTGCCAGCAATTACTTTCCTGCCAACATCTCAGTTACTGCATATGACATAACAGAATTTACTGTATATTCCTATGGACCACAGAGAGGAGATTGGGTAAATTGCCATTTTACTAGTTCTATCCATTTTCCCTTTACTACCTGTGAGATCAAGAAAGTAACATATGATTAAAGAACTACACCCTGCATATAGTAACAAATACAAGGAACTGTATCAAAGGCTTCCATATAATCCTGGTCATATTGTAAGAAAGCCATGTTTACCCTGTGGTGGTTGCCAACATAAAAACATCAATAGAGCATCTGAATGTAGCTGTACTGCTTAACGGTATTTATTTTATGTGTTTGTGAGGATGGAAAGAAAAAATAACATATAATTCTTCATCATATCAAATATACATGTGCATTAATGGCAACAAAGTATTCAGGAAGGAAATCTAGTAACTGCATCACTATTACTTTCTCCTAGAGTATATGGCCTGCATACACTGGACTGCCATGCATGGAAGGGGGGATGCAGAAGACCTGCCTAAGTCTGGTAGATCTATGCCTCCCACAGATCTCAGGGAAGGGTGTTACCTTCACCTTTGTTCTCTGCCTCTCTGCTGTGACTCATCCCCTATTTTCCCCACCCCTGGCTCAAGGCTACCTCCCAGGCAATGGGCTGTTTGAGGGCCAATCCCTTAAAGGCACCACATGTGTTGCTGCTCTGGTGAGTGGAAATGGAGGGAGCCTCCCAGGATCCCCTCCGAGTTGAGGATCCCGGAGGTCACTGAAGTCCCCACCAGGGGGATTTTCATTCATTCTTCCTCCCACTACAGACCTCTTATGCTGCTTATGGGGGTCTCATGTCCCCCAGAGGCAGCATTTCAGGAGGCATTTGGGACTGCAATGAGAGCAAGAGGAAAGGATGTTGTGTGTCATGCAGAGAAATCCCTTTCATCCACAGAAATTATCAGTGGACATATCTGCAATTTTGTGCCCATAGAACACACACAAAACCCACCAGTGTATACATCAGTTACACAGTAGCCTATGGGAGGAATGCACTCCACCTCTTTGCCTGCCAAGACATTATTAATTATTTAGAAAATTTCTTTGTCACCTTGAACAGCTTAAAACAAGCCCTAATACAGTTCATACGCAAAGAGCAGACCATATAATGATGTTAAAAAATAGCCCTTAATTAAAAGATTGATTAAAAAGGAATATTTTGGCCTGGTGCCCAAAAGAAAGTAGTGTAGTTGCCAGTCAAGCTTCAAGGGGACGGGAATGCCATAGACAAGGGAGGTGCCACTACCAAAAATGTCCTGCTTATGGATGCCACCCACCTCACCTCTGAGCAGGGCTTGAGTAGAGGATCTTAACTGGAGGGCTGGTTAAGGAAGGATTTAATTGATGCAAGGGCAATGATTTCTGGATTTTGATGCACTGATTAACCATTGTCAAACTAACATTTGTATCAGCTACCCAACAAAGCATTCCTTATACAGATGGACATTAATAAGGAGAATCATACTAGAATTCCAATAAGCGATGCCTAGAATAGAAGGTTCCAACTGTGCCTTTTCAATCAATGTGAGTGTCAGAAGATGCACAAATTCATAAGCAAATTAACATTATTAATAATACAACTATGTAGCATTTCTATTTATTTTCTTCCATTTATGGAAAAGAGAAGAAGTGGTAATGCACAGCTCCTGACATACATTCATGGCAGCAAGATCTTTGGGAGTCACCCTATAGGAATTCCAGAAAACCTCCCCATAAAATACAAGCAGAACATCTTGGAGGTTACTAATATTTCCTCCTTTGTCTTTCTAGAAGGGTTTAAAAACAGGCAAACTAAGCTCATCCTTGATTATCACTTCCCACTGGAGAGTATTATGATGTCTCATATAAATGGAAGAGGCCTGTGCTGATTTCAAATATAGTCCCATTAGAAAGACTGTGCTTCATACACCACCACATAGAATAACATCATGCTTACGGTATCCAGGTGTGTTCGCTGATGCTTAGCTCGGTCACTAGAGTTGCTGAAAGCTTTCTGGCAGCCAGGATGCTGGCAAAGATAAGGTTTCTCACCCGTGTGACTCCGCAGGTGGATCTTAAGGTTTTCAAGCCGAGAAAATGCTTTGTTGCACCCTTCAAACTGCAATAAAGCCATAAAAAAACTCTGTAAAGCTTTATTAAATAAACCATATCCCATTATACTGAATACAGTTTTGTTTTTTCAAATCCAATCTGGACATGCAACAAATCAACCAGAATTCAGAACATCTGCTGAAGTTTATGGATGGAACACATTTTGCTCTGCTGTTTTAATTCATCACAAGGCATAGCATAGTGGCTGGTAATACTGTCTTTCCCACATACACAATGTTGAGCCTTCAAGATACGGTTTAAGTAAAGGAGCTTAAACATTAAGAAATAGCAAGTGTTCAGCTTAGGGAGGGCTTTCATTAACATGATGAAGAACATGAAGAATTGGCATGAGAGCTGATGTGGGGATCAGAGAGCCAGCTGCCGTGCAAACAGGATAGGGAAAAAAGGTTGGACTGCTGAAACATAGCCTGCCAGGAAAGGAAAAATGTGGGAAACAGCAAAACATAGCCTATTACATTTGCATAGAAAAGTACTCTCTAAAAATCTAGAGCAATCAGCGACACCCATCCATTATGCCCAAGTTGCTACAGATTGTACCAACGTGGGTCTCATTATCCGATGTGATTATTGCCACCACCACATATACAAAGTCAGTCACCTAATTAGAGGACTTCACAAAATAAGCAGAGTAACGTTGCTATATCTAATAATAAAGTGGGTGGCTTTTGCCAATCATGAAAGCGGCAAAACCAGGCCACCCACAGACAAGGGTTTCTACATATCTGGGAAATCCCTAGGTAGTCAGAGAAATATGTCTCTATAAAGTAACCCAAAATAAAAATATGCCCTTTTCCCTCAACTGGCATGATGGGAAGTGAGCGTACACCAGAGGCATGGCATATCATAAGAACAGAAGAGAAGCCAATGTTGGATCAGGCCAATATCAAGAGCATCCATAAAAATTCTCACTTCAGGTGGAATCCTTACATTAAGGAACGAAAGGGATGAGGAATCACCTCCCTCTTCTCTACACAACCAGGAACGTTGGTGTGTCTCTTTTATGTCTGTTTTTCTCCAACAACTTCTGAGACTTTCATCTCAGGTTCCTAGCCTCAAAGCTGCGTAGCCATACAAACTAATCATCCAGTGTTTTGCCAATGTTTTTGTTGTTCAGTCGCACAGTCGAGTCCGACTCTTCACGACCCCATGGACCAGATCACGCCAGGCTTTCCTGTCTTCCGCCGTCCTCTGAAGTTTGCTCAATTTCATGTTAGCTGCATCTATGACACTGTCTAACCATCTCATCCTTTGCTGTCCTCATCTTCTTTGACCTTCAATCTTTCCCAGCATCAGGGTCTTTTCCAGTGAGTACTCCCTTCTCATTTGATGGCCAAAGTATTTGAGCATCAGTTTCATTATCTGGCCTTTCAGGGAACAGTCAGAGTTGATTTCTTTTAGGATTGACTGATTTGATCTCCTTGCAGTCCAAGGGACTCTCAAGAGTCTTCTCCAGCACCATAGTTCAAAAGAATCTATTATTTGGCACTTGGTTCCTTATAGTGCAACTCTCACAGCCATACATGACTACTGGGAATACCATTGCTTTGACCATGCGGACTTTTGTTGGCAGGGTGATGTCTCTACTTTTTATCATGCTGTTTAGGTTCGCCATCGCTTTCCTCCCAAGGAGCAGGCGTCTTTTAATTTCATGGCTGCAGTCACAGTCTGCGGTGATTTGATGACTAGGGAGCCATGTACCTGATGTTATCTGCAGGTCGTCTTGAAGAAACAGGCTCTGAAGAACTGCTCTTCCAAAAGCAGCATCAGTTTTAGCACAGTGCATCACCACCAGGAACTTCTCAAAGGCTGAAGTCAGTGAACCAATAGCAGACCTGCAGAGATATGTCACCAAGTATCTGGAGAAAGTGGCAGAATCAGGAGCCATAATGACCCTTTCACAGTACTAGCTTGCTTGATACGTTCGCATCAAACTTTAAAGCCAGGCATCTTTCCCGGCATTTGAAAGACATGTTTGCACTCACTGGAGAAAACCCTGATGCTGGGAAAGATTGAAGGTCAAAGAAGACGGGGACGGCAAAGGATGAGATGGTTAGACAGTGTCAGCGATGCAACGAACATGAAATTGAGCCAACTTCGGAGGACGGCGGAAGACAGGAGAGCCTGGCGGGAGATTGTCCATGGGGTCGCGAAGAGTCGGACTCGACTGTGCGACTGAACAACAATACCTTGCCAGAGGCCTAGGGACTCTTAGACTAGGGGCTCTGTAAGTAGCCCAAAAAGAGCCAGGCTCTTTGTCTTTCCCGTAAAATAATTTGACTTGATAACAAAACCCACATAAATACCAAGGGTTTAAAAGGGGGATTATATTTATTT
>NW_015177015.1:771528-790421 GCF_001447785.1 Gekko japonicus | reverse complement strand
CAATAAAGAAGGCCAATGCTATGCTGGGGATTATTAGGAAGGGTATTGAAAACAGATCAGCCAATATAATAATGCCCCTATATAAATCAATGGTGAGACCTCATTTGGAATACTGTGTGCAGTTCTGGGCACCACACCTTAAAAAGGATATTATAGCTTTGGAAAAAGTGCAGAAAAGGGCAACTCGAATGATAAAAGGGTTGGAACACTTTCCCTATGAGGAAAGGTTAAAGCGCTTAGGGCTCTTTAGCTTGGAGAAAAGACGACTGAGGGGTGACATGATCGAGGTTTATAAGATTATGCATGGGAAAGAGCAGGTAGAGAAAGAGGTACTTTTCTCCCTTTCTCACAATACAAGAACTCGTGGGCACTCCATGAAACTGCAGAGCGGTCGGGTTAGAACGGATAAAAGGACGTCCTTCTTCACCCAAAGAGTGATTAACACTTGGAATTCACTGCCACAGGAAGTGGTGGGTGCTACAAGCATGGATGGCTTCAAAAGGGAATTAGATAAGCATATGGAGCAGAGGTCCATCAGTGGCTATTAGCCACAAGGTATAGCTAGGGGCTCTGGGGCAAGTGATGCTCTGTCTTCTTGGTGCTTGGGGGGGGTCAACAGTGGGAGGGCTTCTAATGTCCTGGCCCCACTGCTGGACCTCCTGATGGCACTGGTATTTCTGGCCACTGTGTGACACAGAGTGTTGGACTGGATGGGCCTTTGGCCTGATCCAACATTGGCGTCTCTTATGTTCTTATGTTCTTATACATCCTTGTCGTACTCCTTTTCCTATGCCAATGTACTGAAAATGAAATTGACTTCAGCACTGCTGAATCAGCACTGTATTTCTTATAATGATCCCTTTCCAGTGTAGGAAATTGCATGCATCCCTTGAGGTTCTCAATCAGAATCCAAAGGGCCCAAAAGATAGGCACATACAGAATGCTCTGTTCCTGTGGTATGAAAGTACTGACACAATCCAGCCAATGTTTGCATTCTGAATTCTCATTGATTGCAATGAGAGAAAATTGAGTGCATGCTCAGTATTCCCACTGAAGTCGAGGGGACTTAAGAACACTTGATTTCCTCTGGATCATGCTTGGGTCATTCTTTCCTCCCACAATACTCAACAGTGATGCCAGGTTTTCTGGAGAACCTTATTAATGTCACCATGTTGCCCCAAGCTTTATATAAAAGAAAGCTAATCTTCTAGAACACTTCCAAAGGCTTCTGTGTATTTAATCTTCTACAAAATAGATACATTTCATTATGAGCCTAGTCTTCTGTGGGTACCTATTTGTGTGTAGTTCGGGTGAACACCAGTAAATATTCTATCAAAAGATACCTGGTGTAACAAATATTTAGAAAAATCCTTGATGGTGGAATGTACTGCCAAGTCACAGCAGACTTGTGGTGAACCACTAGAGTTTTCAAGGCAAGAGACATTCTGAGGTGGTTTGGCACTGCCTGCCTCTGCGTAGCAACCCTGCATTTCCTCAGTGGTCTCCCATCCAAGTAGTAGCCAGGGCTGAACCTGCTCAGCTTCCAATATCTGTTGAGATCAGGCTAGAAACCCATATATATATATTTAAACAAAACATATTCCAAGTTGCCTTGTTTGAAGGAGGCTGTTTGGTGCAAAATGTGCCACCCCAAAAAAAGAAGGAGGAGGAGGAGATTGGATTTATACCCCGCCCTTCACTACCCAAGGGAGTCTCAGAGCATCTTACAAACTCCTTTCCCTTTCCCTCCCCAAAACAGACACCCTGCGAGGTAGGTGGGGCTGAGAGAGCTCTGACAGAAAGTGCTCTTTTTCAAGAACAGCTGTGCCAGAACGATGACTTGCCCAAGGTCATCCAGCAGGTGCAAATGGAGGAGTGGGGAATCAAACCCAGTTCTCCCAGATAAGAGTCCACACACTTAACCACTACAGCAAACTGGCTCCTAACCACTACACCACTTAACCCCTACACCAAAAAAAGCAGAACTATCTTCTCCTGCACATCTTCTGAAGCTCTGTCAAAATTATATTCACTTTTAGTAGAAGTAAACCTGGACCAGGAATAAATTAATAATTCCTGTATTTTTAATCGGACTGTAATATTTGTTTGTTTCAGGATGGGGTAGTGGTTGGGCATTTTATACTTTTATACTTAAAATTATAACACTGCATTTTACTCATTCTTGGCTTATGGGGCAGCACTTTAGCGGAAGGGGCAAGTTACTCTTTATGCACAAAATAACTTAGGGGCAATTCTGCACAGGTTTACTCAGAAGTCAGTCCCATTTTATTCATTGGGGCTTACTCCCAGGAAAGTGCTCATAGGAATATAGCCCCCATAAGTAATACCGGTAGTAATGGAGGGAAGCCAACATGGTACAGCCTGATCTCATCAGATCTCAGAAGCTAAACAGGGTCAGTACTTGGCAGGGAGACCTCCGAGGAAGACTCTGCAGAGGAAAGCAATGGCAAACCACCTCCGCTTCTTCTTTCTTTGAAAGCCTCTTTGCTAGGTGTGCCATAGGTCAGCTGCGAATTGATGGCACTTTACACACACACCTCATAGTGACAGAAATAACAATAAGCAAAAATAAATGGCAGTTTAATCAAGCATAGACAAAATGTTAGGAAAAACCTCTTAGAAACAGCAACTCCAATAACTTGCAAAAAGTACTGCCAGTGGAGTGGCCACTGATGCACTCTGCTTTCTGTTTTTGAATCCAGCACTAATCCCCCTCCCCCCCAAAAAAATTGGTCCAATGTCAGAAGGGTTACAAAAGACCAAGACCCTGAGGAATGAATTACAGGCCATGCATTATTCAGTGATAATTAAATCAAGTGTAATTTAAATTTTAAAACATGTTTTATTTAATACGTACAAAACACCAATTAAAATGGTCAAAACAAATTTACATGTAGATTACAATTAGAGGGCATCTTATATTTCTAATGCTTTTCAGTTCTATCGGTATCCTAAAAAGGAAAGAACAGAAAGCATGGGATTTAATGCTAATTTATCTAGAAATTTCATCCACATACTAAACTGAAATCAATTTTTGTTGACAAAAGATGTCTGAAATTATTACAACCCTCTTCCTTGTAAATAAATCCATAAGCTGTGCCTCCACAACATCAAAATTTGTCCTACCCCATGATGCATTGCATCAGTCAACCAACACAGAGACAAACAAAATAGCCCTTCTAGCCTGCGTCCAGTCTGTTGCCAACCAGGAGGACTACAAGAAGACTGTAGCCATCCTGACTGCTGTAACATTTGATGGTTAATTCTGCCTCAGTCATGAGATGTAAAAATCTAATCATTTAGTTCTGGGTAGCTAATATCACAATTCTGTTAACAGCAGATGATAGAGGAGGCTCTCTGTGCTTCTAAGAGAAGTAATCCTAAAATTGGAAAAGTTGAATAGAAAATGACTTTCTATGTAAAATCTAGGGGACAATCTGTGAACAGGAATATCACAGCTATGAATGTTACTCTAAAGTTTGCTGCCCTTCAGCCCTTTCTACTGATTCACTTGGGGTTCAGCTTTATGGATCAATACACAATAAGATGCATGTGCAGTAACTGCCAAATATTTTCTCAAGAGCAATCTCCTTAAAACTGAAGAAATGAGTGACCTGTGACTCAGAAATTTTATTTGGCTAGGGAATTCTCTCTTGGAATATTTGATGTCTTTCTGGGTGCCAGCAAGGTTTGGAAGATTTCAGTCATTCCCGAAAAAAAGTAAATAAATAAATGGCAACGGTCTGCAGCACATATTTTAGAAAACAGCTTTTAAAAACAGGCAACCTAAGATCTAAGAGCTGTTAACATTACAGTCCAAAAAATATGCAGCTGTCCATAGGACATAAAATAAGTGTAGCCTTGGCAAACCCAGCATATTCTAAAACCATTTATTAACCAAACTTGTATACCACGTTTATATTAAAAGTATTCAAAGTAACATGTTAAAACCGTAAAACAACAAATGATGAACAACAAAAATCTGAAAATCCTCACCTGGAGGATTTACAAAAAGCATTTTTTTAATTACAGTACCTTCCCAGTATAGTAAAGGAGCAGATCAATAAAGCCATAATGGCATACAGAGTCAACCTGTTACAAAACAGACCCAAGGAAAATAGCAATAGAACCCCACTGGTTGTCACCCACAGCTCACAATTTAAACCATTTCAGTGTATCATCAATGACCCACAGCCATTCCTCGATAAGAATATTTCTCTGTCAGAGACCTGGGGTTGCAGGCCTTTTCTCACTTACAGACAGCCCCACCATCTAAAACAGTTCTGACCAGCAACAGTGGACCATCCAACAGAGACACAACCCTAGGACCCAAACCCTTGAACAGACTTAGATTCCAACTTTGCTCCCACATACACTCAGATAATAATATTACAGCCCTAACAACATCAGTTACACCATCTTAAGTTCCTCTTGCACTCTTTTTAAAGATGTCTGGGATAGCAAGAAGTGAGGAATGTTATCTGCTCCAGAATGAGGTGGATATGGTGCTAAATGTGAAGTGGAAGACATAGTAGTAGGCAGAGTGTTGCCCCCTAATCCACAACTCAGTGAATTACACACAAGTCTCTGTTTTCCCATTAGCCAATGAATTAACCTGAAATCCTAAATGAAGACATGAGCAAGCTGAAATTTCTCTTGATCTACCCAGACCAGCAGCGGCTCTCCAGGGTCTCAGGCTGAGGTCTTTCAATCTCCTACCTGATCCTTTCAACTAGAGATGCTGGGGACTGAACCTGGGACCTTCTGCATGCCAAGCAGATGCTCTGCCACTGAGCCACTGTTGCATAAGGGGTTTAATCTATTTCTCTCTAGCTTCATTATACCACGGACATTCAAACAGAACATGGGTCACAGTTTCTATCTTGCTTAAACTATCTCACTTAAAACCACAGTATCTGAGAATAATATATGTTCTTCAGAAATTGCAGATGATACCACATTTAATCTTGTGAGCATAATTGCTCGTCTATACCTTGGAACTGTGAGATTAAACAGATATTTTGGTATTATGAAGAGCCGTGGGATACGGCTCTTCTCTCATATAAAGCAGATGCTCTGCCACTGAGCCACTGTTGCATAAGGGGTTTAATCTATTTCTCTCTAGCTTCATTATACCACGGACATTCAAACAGAACATGGGTCACAGTTTCTATCTTGCTTAAACTATCTCACTTAAAACCACAGTATCTGAGAATAATATATGTTCTTCAGAAATTGCAGATGGTACCACATTTAATCTTGTGAGCATAATTGCTCGTCTATACCTTGGAACTGTGAGATTAAACAGATATTTTGGTATTATGAAGAGCCGTGGGATACGGCTCTTCTCTCATATAGAGAGAAGAACAAACATGTCTAGCTTGGCAGATGGTACTATTATTATCAGTCTCCATAATCAGCTGCTTAATAGTCTTATGAGCTAAAGCCCAGCCAAATTCCAAAACTATATTCTCTGGACACCCCAAAATATTCAGTTTTTCTGCGATAGCCTGAATCTATAAACTGGAGAAGTTGCCTGGTTTCATATATTATCACAAGTCCTCAGAAAACATTATTTTGAGTTTCAGACAATGCCAATATCCAGGCCCTAGTTTCGACAGAATGCTGACCAAGTTCCAATCTAATGGCGGTAACAAGTTTGATATATAAAAACCTGCTGTTCTCCCACTTGCTAAACAGCTGTGCTTAATATTCACCCACAATCACTCAAGGGAAGCATAATGTCTTTTTTCCATTTCTAACATCCTAATTGCAGTCTGTTCACCAATCAGCTGCTCCCAAACAGTTGTTGTTTCAGTGCCTCCCTTTTTTGTTGTCTCCCCCCCCCCCCGAGAAGTGATGTCATCATGTGGCAAATAAAGTCACTTTAGAGTGAGGGTAAACACATTCAGACTCACAACTGGAGCCAACTATTTGCACACTTGTGATGCCACATCAACAATAATGTTTGGTGATATAATAAAGTCACTGAGTGCAAATATATGCAGATAGTGCTTCCTGTATCACATTGTCTTCACTCTGAATGCACGAGCACTTTTACACCTTTCCAACCCTCTTTTCTCCTTGAAAAATCACCCAAAGGGAGCATACATTTAATGACTTGCAGAGCTTTTTGGTAAAAAGTGGCCCTTTCCCCCCCAGCTCAGCCCTATCTGTAATTCCACCAACACATTTGGCTTCACAGAACCCACAAAAGTGCAGAAATCTGGATGTTTAACGCTCCTTTCCATTATTTATCATGACAATGATGGGTCCTGTTACAGAGAATATAAGAGTATGTCTGCAAGGAATTAATGTGTAGTTTCTAAAGAGCAGTAGGAATACAAGGATCACTTGATCAACATTAGAAGGCTTCTAGCTATCTGACACAGCCATCTGGTATCAATCTGTCATTTCTTCATCTGAGTCCTATACACATTTCTCTCAAGATTGACACCTGGGATAACAGTAACAATCTTTCGCTTCTGTAAAAACCAGCTGAAAATGGATTGGTGCTTTTTTGAAACCATAGCTTGAGTAAATATATAGTTGCCTTTTGATGACATCACCTATGTTTATTTAGAAACCACCATGCTTTACAGAAATATTTAGCCAGTGTGATTGGTTTATATGCCATTGGAGCAGACTAGCCATTGAACTTACTGGGAAGGTTTCTGTCGGCTGCTATCCTGGAAGGCCACTGGCAGCCAGGAGAAAGCTCGGCCAAGTGGCCCTTGTGGGGCTGGCAGTGGTGACAATGACAACCGGCACAGGAACATCCACCAGACAAGCCTACCCCCGTTGCCATCGCTGCTGCAGCCTGTGTCCTTGCCAAGCAGACCTCGCAGTGCTGGCAACACGGTCCGCAGGCACCACACCCTGGATTCCTCCAGGGCCATGCTAACATCCCAGTTGGCCCCTGTACGCAAGGTACCACTTTTCTTTTGTCACAGCTCCCATTTATGCATGAACACTGAATTCTTACATAAATCTTTCACTATGACACAAACTCACTCTGCTCTCCCTAGGATGCAGTTCCTTATGCTGCTACAGTTGTCATTCATGTGTCATCATATATGGGCCAGCATGACAATATGCATGTCTGACGAGAGCTATCAGACTGGTAATCCTTTGCATGGCAGGTCTGAGATTTTCCCACTCTCTGGTCAAATCACCCCACCTCTTACTAAATTCACATGTTTAATTTATCCTGGAATGCCACAGCATCTACCTCTGAAGAATGTAACCTGCAAATTACCTTCTAGCAAAACAGTTGGTTTAAGTGCTAAATAGCCTCCTCCTCTCTCTTTTGAAATTTACAAATCACATTGCTGTGCACTTGCTGGTAAAGCCTATTGCTGGAACATTATAACCAAAGCATTCTAAGCACCTCACATTATGCCTGCCACCACCAATTAAATGGGATAGCTATCACTGCTCAAAATATTTTTCTTCACCTCTCTATCATAGCATTAACACACAGTGCATAAAAAGAACAAACACCAGTATATCATCAAACACTGACTGCTTTACGAAGGATACTTAAATGCACTCATGTCTAGAATAACTGTCAGTTGTCGGGAAGGAGAAGAAACAAACTAGAAACCAAACAGTTTGGACCATAAGGTGGAGCAATCGCTGACATTTTCATCGGAAATGAGTTATGACTGTAAGAGAGAAGGCTTCACAGTGGCAGTGCTGTAAATAGAGTCAGTGTGCCATTAGAGAAAGCTTATTAATACACACCTCTGCTTTCAGCTGCAAGATCAGTTTAAACAAGCTACCTTTTATTTATAGACCTACAAGGGAAACAGCAGGTCATATTGGCTGTTGACATCTCAGACAGGCTACAGATGGAAAACCTGAAATGTTTCATTCTCAAAACATTTACAGCGATCAATAGGAAGTCCTCTGTCTGCTTAAAAAATGTGAGCTGTTCCTGAGCACTGTGCAACAGTCTTTCTGCCAAAGGAATTGAAAAACTTTCAATACATAATGTATATTGGCTAGCATCTGTACACATTCTAATACTAATACAGAGGAGGAAATGCATGAGAATATTCAACAGATTTATATGTAAGGATCATTGAATCCAATGCCATAATAACTTTACGCAAGGACCACAAGGATAGTCCTGCAAATACAGTGTTATAAAAGTGTATATAATATTTTGCAAAACTCAACAAGTGATTCAAAGACTTGGACTTTTGAAATCAATAGCCAAAGCCTGCAATTTAATACAGAACACCATCATTTATTTACACGCTTGGAAGTTTTCTTGATAGTCCAGGTGTTTGGATAAATTTGCCAGCTGTAAACAACAGAATTGCTATTTTTTGTTGTTCAGTCGCATAGTCGAGTCCGACTCTTCGTGACCCCATGGACCACATCACACCAGGCCCTCCTGTCCTCCGCCGCCTCCCGGAGCCTGATTCAAATAATTATTAGCCTTCTGTAGATTTTTATTTCTGGTAATAAAATAATGCAATATAATCAACAAATGTTTTGCTTGAGATAGCATGACCAATGGCTTGTGCTCCTAAGCAAAGGCAGTATCCACCCTCTGCAGTAAGTGGGACAGAGGAATCTAGCTCTGACCCACATTGTAAGGCAGCTGATTCTTCAGGCTAGTCTCTATGGCTTACAAGAAGCGCCACTGCAGAACTGAGCAAACTGTCCTCCAAAGTTCTGCAGACCAGAATCATACCAGTTAGATATGCCCATTGTGTTTTGTAGGGACAAAAAGCTCTGCAGCATTGTGTTACTCTCTAAAATAAGAGACTACCTTTAAAGCAAGAAACATCTGGCACTATTATACACCCAAGTTCACTTAAGCATCTGCTTGCTTTTTCCTGAGTTTTCCAGTTTGTCCCCCATTTACCCTAAATTTATGATGGTATTTTATTTTATTTGAAAGTAATCTGTGCTAACGTTGAAAGCGTAACCAGGAAAATACTTTACTCAGGGAAATATTGTGTCTGAATTCACTATGACTGCTGATGGAAGTGTTTGTAAGAATGGGCTCTAAAAAGTGATGTATCCAAAGTAATAAATACTTGTCACACAAAGACATACATAAAACTACCTGCCCAGGGCTACCGACACAGGTAAACGGTTCTCCATATACTACAAGATAACTAGAACAGACAGATTAAAGTCTAAAGTGTCAATTCACACATTACAAAGTCCCAATGTTTTCCCTGGGGCCTATTGACAGGGTGAGAAGGGGCTTAAGTCTCCCCCCCCATGTTGTTTTGTTGAACTGAAATGGCCCTGGGGAGTTGCAATTTTCCACACACGTCTGCCAAAAGTCCACATGGAGGACATACAGACTTTGCAGTGCGTGAATCTGCCCCCCCTTTTAAGTTGAATTACTGGTCCACTTAGCCCACTCTGAGTGGCAGCAAATATCCAGAATCTAACAAAGGAAGGTGTTTCACATCACCTGTTGTCTGCAGGGACTGTGCATGAGCTATACTTTTAAGATGTCCCCCCCCCATGGTAAGAAAGTACACATATCCTACTGCACAACCTACAAGGGATATATCTCGCACTTTTGCAAGAAGCTGCAGTTCCCCAGAGGCCTGCTAAGATTCCAGCATGGTCCTCCAGAGAAATATTCTCTCTGTGGCTACCTTTGCACCACCCAGATCCAATCCAACATCATATGAAAACAGAATGGCTGACCTGGGCTTCTGGAATACTGTCCTAGTTTCCTCCCTCAGCATCCCTGACTCCCTATCAATTTCAATGGGATTTGATCATGAAAAGGCTCACAATGGGTTGTGACCACTATGCTAAACCCAAGGGGGGGGGGAAGCAACAAAGAGAAAGGGGGGGAGGAGCTGATTAACATAGCACAGCATCTTAAAAGGCCACAAGACCACATGTGTGGCATATTACAAAAGAAAATTAAAATAAAGGAAAAGAATATCCAGAGAACCATGAAGTCTCAAAACATCTGGCGTTTTATAGCAAAAACCAAGGGAAAAACATTAAAAACTCCACTGCAATATATTGTTATACAATGAAGCTTGACAGAACTGAGGAAAGAGCAGAAGAAAGAAAAAGCAAAACAAAGATGAAATAATTAAGGTTTGAGAGAGGCTCCTGATGAGCTGAAGTACCTTAGTTATTATCCAACTTATCTCTGGAAGTTGGGGTGTTCTTCTTATGGGGATTCTGTTATAACTTCTCCTCTGGATTGGTGATTCCTCTAACTGCAGTAACTGCAGCAAAAAAGTGAAACCTCAGCAATTGAAATCACTGTGGAGTCTGAGATATTCTATGAAAAAATGTAATAACACACAAATAAATTTGGCGGTGTGAGTTAGCAGGTGGATTGTTCTGTCCTACCTCTAGTCTCCTTAAAATGGGGCTGCAGTCAGACAGCATGCTATTGTGTTGTGACTGCGCCTCTTTTTTGATCCAGGTTTTTTTTAATCCCGGGGATTTTCAACCAGACATCTGACTCTCTGCCCCCTTCACCATGTGCTCACCCCAGTTGGTGACTGTCCAGATGCCCACTGTACAGCATCCGTGGAATGGGCAGCCCACAGCATTCTTTTTAAATTTTCAGAAAATCGTGCATGCACAGAAGCAAACGAGGAAGTTAAGGCTGTCAATATGGGAGCCTTAACGGGGAGTATTTCCAACCCTGTCCCAACCCCAAAGATAGGAGAGAGGGATTCTTTGGGGGGAGTCATCCTCCAAGCAAAACTCCCCCCAGGGGCTCCCAATACCGACAGAATAGCTCAGGACAAATGTGTGCTTATGTGCACATTGCTAACTGAGATAAAAAATTTTGGTCCAGACAGAACTGTCCGCACGGCTTCATTTCACAGTGGACTGGACTTTCCCCAGTGCCTAAGAACTTTTGCTCGAAGACGGGTGAGTACAGGATGCCAATGACTGGGGGACGGGTGGCAGATATTGCTGTCTGAACCTATATTTTAAATCTGCAGGGCAACAGCAACGAAGTCAGATCTAACGTCTTGTCTGACCGCAGCCTGGTATCACCAGTATCACCTGCCACAACAAGTTTAACCTGATCACATGAAGGAAAGATGGCACTGTTAATCTGGGAAAGGTAAATAGAATGGAAGTACAATTGAAATGCAAGGTGAATAGAAACACTATGGACTGGATCCAAGATGTAACAATTTCTACATAAACCTGAATTGTATTAGCCTGCACCTTCAGTGAGTTAATCACGTACAATACTTTTGTAATCTGCATGCAATTCAATTAGCTCTCCAGAAAAAGACTGGCACTCAATAATGTAACAATGCTCTCCCTCTCTATGTTGTGCCTTTCTTGAATCTGATTGTAGATGTGGTCAGACAAGGTTTAATGGCTCTCTTCAAAAAAGAATGTTTTACGCATGTAGCTGGATCTACATTCCTGTCCTCATGGTTTTCTTCAAAGGTCCCTTTCCTTTTTTTGTTCACTCTTCTGTACACTATCCTAATTCATTTCTCTGTGCAAATAAAGGGTCCTTATGATTTCTGAAATAATAACTTTCCGTGGTCTCTGGAGATAGACAACAAACGTTTTTATATGAAGTGTATTATATTGGGGTGAAACCTTTCATGGCTTGGTAGCTGAGAAATAGCGGCTTGTATCCAAAGAGTTCACTATGGTACCACTTGCATAGTGTCTCTCTCTCTCTGTGACTGATTCTGATCTCTCATTTGCAGCCTCCAAAAATTGGCTCCAGAGGATTGATGACCTTCTATTCCATAGAACAGAAGGGGAAGGCATAGAGGCTATTGATTGTGGGGGGGGGGGGGGGGAATCAGACACCACTATGTCCATGTGAGCAATGTGTTCGTGCAAAGGAACCTTTGGTTAGGCAATATGTCTTACCTTCCTCAAAATCCTTATATCCCATCTTTCCCACATTCAGAAGTATCTCAGTATAGTCAACAACATACTTTCCTGACAGACCAATACAACTGAGAGCCTAATTCAGCAAAGAAAGGGGCAGGCCCTGCTCTGTACTGAATAATAATACTTAGCATTTATATAGCACTTCCAGTGTTAAAAGCATATATATCATCTGAATAATGTTTCTGGGTAGTGTGTCTGAGAGAGCAGTGGTAGACAAACTCTAGGCCTTCTTGGATAACTCATGTGATCTGGACCCTTCTCAATCTGGTTTCAGGGCAGGCTATGGGACAGAGATGGCATTGGTGGCTTTGGCTGATGATCTCCCAGACTGAATATGGACAAAGGCCATGCCTCTTGGCTGCTCCATCTGGATTTAACTGCAGCCTTTGATACAGTGGACCATGATAGCTTATTGAGAAGTCTGGAGGCAGAAGTAGGTATCAAAGGATGGGTTTTGGATTGGTTTAAATTGTTCCTTACAGACCAGCCCTACAGACTTACAGGTATGAGGGAGACAGAGAGAGTCCTGTGTTTAATACCAAAAACTTTTATTCCAGGTATGAGAGAGAGTCTTGTGTTTAAGACCAAAAATGTTTTATTCCAGGTATAAGCTTTTGTGTGCAAGCACTCTTCTTCTTCTTCTTCCTCAGAGAGAAAGAGAAAGAGAGAGAGGGAGGGAGGGAGAGAGGGAGGGAAAGAGCCAGAGAGAGCATGTGGGGGGGAGTGCCATGGCACTTGGAGAGATCCCCCTTTCCATTTCTAACAGATGGGGGGGAGAAACCTAACAGCACAGCTTGCATTCCTTATTACTGAAAGGGAGCATGAATACAGCAGCACTTTAATGACTAACAAAATCTGTGGTAGGGCATGAGCTTTCATGAATCACTGATCACTTCTTCAGTTACAGCTGAGTCCATCTGTCACCAAGAAAGTGACATTTAAGTCTGATCTGGTCCTTGTAACAAATGAGTTCGACATCTCTGGACTAGTGGATGGTGATACTCCAGTTACAATGCAAGGAGGAACTTTTCCCAATATGATATTGAACGTAGTTCTAGTTTTGTTGTTTGAGGTGTGTGTGTACATGCATGTTTTCACCTGTAACATCTGACATGCTATTTTCTTCAGACTCCTGAATTTCTGTCCGTTTTCATAACATGTCTTGTCTTTGCAGTCACTCTTGTTCTACAAATAATTCCTGCATGCATAATCTTGATGCTTTTGTCTCTTCTTTCTTACTTACAATGCCACATAAATGCATGCGCAGGCAAGGTGGGATATAAATCTAAAATAATAAATAAATAATAAAATTCTAACCTGTCTGGATGGTGTAGTATGACTGAATGGTTTCTGGTATATACCATATTGGCAGAAAATATAATTTTTTATTAGCGTTTGGTCACCTTGATCTTTGGAAATACATTAATCATAGTAGTAATCAAACATAGGAACATTTTGCAGTGGTTTCAGTCCTACCTCAAGTGTATGGTGTGGCAGGACTATGGCTCAGCCTCTTGGCCTCTGGGGTCCCACAAGGTTCCATCTTGTCCCCGATGCTTTTCAACACCTGCATGAAACTGCTGGCTAGGTCAGCCTGAGATTCAGGCTTGATTGTTGCCAATATGCAGATAATACTCAGCTCTATCAGCACTTCCAGCTGATCCCAGAGAGGCTGTAAAGCCCTGAATGAATGTCTGGAGGCAGCTTTGGTGTGGATGTGGGCTAGTAAACTGAAGATTAATCCTGAGAAGAATGAAGTGCTACTGGTGAGTGTAAGGTCTGACCCAGGATGAGGTTCCACTCCCCTTGGAGGACCAGGTCCATAGTCTGGGGGTGCTCTTGGACTTAGTTCTGGATAAACTATTAGTAGCTGTGGACAGAACTACTATTTACCAGCTTCAGCTGGTAAACCAGCTGCAAACTTTCCTGGGCAGGAAAGATTTGGCCACTGTGGTTTATGCCCTGGTTACATCTAGATTAGATTACGGCAATGTGCTCCAAACACCCTTGAGAAGTGTTTGGAAACTTCAGTTGGTGCAGAATGCTGCAGCCAGGATGTTGACTGGTGTTGGTCCTAGGGACCATATTGGTCTGCTCTTGGCCCATCTACAGTGGTTCCCAATCTGTTTTCAGGAATAATTCAAGGTCCTGGATTTGACTTTAAAATAGCGTTATACAGCTTGGGACAACCAGACTTGGGACCCAGGTCCCTGAAGGATCTACTCCATTACAAACACAACACACCACTTCAGTCATCTTTCAAGGCCCTGCTCTGGGCATTCCTGTCTTCTGAGGTTAGGTAGGTGGCTACCCAGGAGACAGCTTTCATGGTTGTGGCACCAAAACTCAGGAACTCTCTCCACAGGAAGACTCAGATTTCCTTTTATTATTGTGTTTTATTTTACCTGTTAGCTGCCTTGGTGAACCTGATGAGAGCAGAAAGGCAGGGTACAAATGCTGTAAATAAAAATAAATCTATAACAATGGTTGCCACATACATTACATGGTGGCACAGCTCTCTGGCAAGTGTTCCTATATAATTTATGTTGAAACGTGTTTGCTACAATCATGTATTATATTTTATGTGTACACATATGCCTTAAAATGTAATTTATGCTGAAATTCTGAATAGAGGTTGCAAAAGGATAAACTGAGAGGCACAGCAAGTTAATGGTAGCCCTAGGGATATTGCCAAAAATGGCCTCCCAGTGGGGCTCACCATGGGGAATTCTCCTAACCTTATTCCACATACCTTGGTGCTGCTGAGGTGGTCTTTGAAACTACTCACATGGAAACAAGTGCATAGGAATCACAGGTATGCCAGTTTGCATAGTTTCCTGTTGACAACCATGCTATGTCCTCCCTCCTGTGAGAAGAACAGAGGGGTTTACAAGAGCAGGCCTTGATAACCGTAATGGGACAGCCAATAAGAAATCAGCAATCCTTGTGGCACCATCACTTTGCAGTGTGTATTTTCACTTTGCCTGTATGACACCTGGCAACACTGGATCATGAGTATTCTTTACATGACCCTGGCCGCCCTGCAAATCCCAAGCCCTGGTGCTTCCCCCCTCTCCTGTTCCAAAAATGTCCTTCAAGGTAGCTTTTAAGAAGTCAGTAAGATGTAAACAAAATAAATATCCTTTAAAACATGTAGCAAAGCAAATATCACAGAAGACCAAACACATGTTAACCCTGTAGTATTGTGCAAATGTTAAACAGTATTTTTGACTTAGTGTTTATGATCCCGTATCTGCTATATATTTAGTTTGTCTGTCTGTAGCAGTAGAAAAGAGTCACTGCTCACAAAAACTCATACCCTACCACAAATGTTGTTAGTCTTTAAGGCGCTACTGGACTCTTACTGTTTTCTGTGCTATATATTTGTCATCAATGTAGGAGGAAGGGGTACTTCAAGTATTTTGAATACTTTCTGTATTCAAATGAATGATTTGACAAGAAATTTGGTCTTCTGTGACATTTGCTGCATATTTAATAAAGGATGTTTATTTTGTTCAGATGTTATTGCCTTTTACATTTTTAGCTTGTTTACTGCTTATTGGCTTTTCCCGGGGGGGGGGGGGGGGGGGTTTTTGGGGTCACTGCTCCAGGAATCTGCAAAAACTCCAAGTGCTTCCCCACACTCCCAGACCAGTTCTCCCACCAAAATCCTCAGCTCTCAGCTGAAAGCAAGTAAAAAACCACTCACCTCCTGCTCAGAGCTCAGCTGGTTCAAATGTGGGAAAAGAGGCAACCAGGCCCGTAGCTAACAACTTTTTGCTCAGGGGGCCCATGTTTTTCTCAGGGGGCCCACCAGTTCAGGAGAAGGGAGGGCTGCATCCGTGCTTCGTTCCCGTCGTCGCCCTTTCTCACACACCCAGGGAAATGCTGATGGCCACTTTGGGGTCAGGAGGCAGTGTTCCCTCTAAGCTGAGTTACTGTGAGCTAGTTCACAAATTTTTTAAGTCTCAGGCTCACGGTCCACAGGAATCAGCCCTCGCCGGACTGGGGGGGGAGGGGGCGCAAGAAAGCAGCCGAGTCCGGGCTGAGGAGGGGGTGGAAATCCGAAGGCCGGGAGGAAAGGAGTCCAGCGCCAGCCAGAGGAGGAGGGTGCAGCCCGGCAGAGGCGATGGCACAGACCCTTGGTTACCCCCCCCGCCCCTAGCCAGGCTCTTCCTCCGCCCGGGCTGCAACGGGACTTGCCAGCCGGGAAGAGGCCAGGCAGGGCGTGCCGGGAGGGAGGAAGGGAGGCTGCTGCGCGGTAAATGGGGCAGCACTGGACCTACCCTGGGGGGGCGGGAAGGAGGAGGAGGCGACCAGGCGCGTCATCTGTTCCAGCCAGTGGCAATGGCTCCTGGAGTGAATCCCGCCGGCGGCGCCCAGGAGGAGGAAGCGGCCCCCTGCTCACGTGGGGCTTGGCAGCTCCTGCTCCAGGCAGCCGCGCTTCTGTGCAGGCAGCGGCCAGGGGGCAGGGGGGAAGAGGGGGGAGCAGAGGATCGGGGGAGGGGCCCCGCAAAACCCACAGGGGGCAGGCTATAGGCCCGCATGGAGTCCAGCCTCCGAGGCAGACATTTTCTTCAGTGGGACTGATTTGTGTTGTCTGGAGATCAGCTGCAGTTTCAGGAGATCTCCAGGCCCCACCTGGAGGTTGGCAAGCCTACACATAGCAAACATCTTTGATTTTTAGCTGGCGATATTTTAAGTATTAATGTAAGCCACCTTGAACCACGTGAAAAGGCAAGGTATAAACATTTTAATAAGCAAACAGAAATTATCAACATTTCTGTCTCTCAAAGTCATGCTGCACGTATAATGGTATGCGTATATACATACATTGGTATGAGATTAGAGAGAGAGGAGAAAAGGCAAAAGCGCTGAATTCTCCTCTTTGGTCTAGCACGAGGTGTTGAGCTGATAGCTCTGGGTTGGGAAATACCTGGAGATTTGGGGGATGGAGCCTGGGGAGTACAGGGTTTGGGAAGCGGAGGGACCTTAGCAGGGTATAATGCCATACAGTCCACCCTCCAAGCAGCCATTTTCTCCAGGGGAACTGATCTTGGTTGTCTGGAGAGCAATAAGGTGTGCAAAGAAGCACATGCTTCACAGTTATCCCCTGAGACCAGCTGGTTGGGAATGACTACAGCAAGACCATTTAAGACATTGTAAATAGGAGGAATACAGTTTACTATTTAGGAATGTATCTGCTAAATGCAAATGGCACCTCAAACTACCATCTCAAAATCACAGTGAAAGGAAGAAAAGCCATAATTTCCCTTGGACACTGTCCCTCGGCTCCCTGAAGGCCCACGGTGCCTTCTTTATGAAGAACTGCATTACAAGTGTGCCACAGTTCCAGGGAGCAGAACCAGATGACATTCTTGGAATACTTCAGCAGCAGTGTTTCCAGGTACAGCACTGCTATACAGCCGTTCAAATGTGGCAGGTTTCACATTGGAAGCATCTCACATTTCGTATGCAGCTCTAAAAATATCTATTTAATTGCAAAGTTTTCCAAGATTATATCAGAGAAAAACTGGAAATGGAACCCAACAGAAAAAGGTTTTAAACTGAAATGTTGAACCTCAGCCCAGAAATGACAAAAAAAGAAGTGTTTCCCCCCCCCCCCCGGGCCCTCACCATCCCATGTCTTAAATGTTCACAATGTACTACACTTCAGATGGAAATGAAGTTACATTATTGTCATACATGATTATGCAATATTTTGAAGAAATCAATGATGTTTTCATGGTTCTTCTCCCTCTGTCCCAAAATCTAACAGAGAACCACAATCACTTCTTTTACCTTCCCTGCAGGCTTTTGCGATGGAAAGTGCTTCAGACTTGAATACAAGATGCTTTCAACATGTGCATTTAATCTGCCAAGTTTAAGAAACATCCCGTGGCCACCACACTAAAGAACTGAAAATGTAAATTGAAAAAAATTATATCCATATGATTAAGTAAGAACCTTAAAGAGAACCATGTTGTTAAGTGCTTCATTGAGAAGAAAATGAAATGCAGTAAAATAGAAGCTCTTTTGGAATAAATCACTGACGCACATGCCTTCTATGCAAAAACTGCAGCATTTGGCTCTGTAGGGACATCTGGAATAAATTAGCATGATGTTCAGAATAATGTCAAATTAAAACGTTTAGTTTTGGCTTCTAAAATTAAATATAAAACTCAAAAACTGACATTGTGCTGAAGACTTTAACTTATTTGTTTGATTTTTTTTTTGGCTTTAATTGCTCAGAATTCTTTTAAGAGTATTAAGGGCAATGACATTATAGCAGGTATTATCCATGAGAGTTACTTTGGGCATCCTGAAAACAATTGAGCAATTCTGATTGTCAATGGGGCAGATTAGCCAAACTACCTTGGATATAAAACAAGTAATGATCTGTGGCTGGAACTGAAGTTGGAAATGAATGAAAGCCAAGCAATAAAGGTAACTGATGTAGTTAGACAAGGTAATTGTTTTGTCACTGCTACATTTCTGCCTCTATATTCTGACTTTATTCAGAGAGAAAAACATACTTTTAAGTAACCTTGACAAAGCTGGCTCTTAGATTACATCCTCACCTTACAAATTGCTCAGTGAGTTGCGTCATTTCCAATTCAACCTATGCACTTATTAGAGGGCTTTGGGCATTTCAAGCTCCCATCTGCAAGAAGAGGTAATACAATACTGGTCTGCAATACAGGTTGTTCTCAAGATTACCAAAATTATAATGTAAAGTAAAGTAACATGCAAGGAAAAGTGCTAATATAAATACTGATTATAAATATATACCAGCCTAAAGCCACCAAACAGCTAGGTATTGCAATGGTTTTGAAAAATGCTCAGGCATGTAAACTTTACAAAATTAAATTCCATAGCTAGTACATAACATCAAGAATTTACCTTTGTTAGCCCTCACTGAACAGAATTTGCATGCGGTCTATACTGTCACAGTCAACAGGGTGAGCAAGAGAGTCTTA